>NC_028458.1:23348425-23363279 GCF_000263155.2 Setaria italica | reverse complement strand
TACCATGGGCGGGGGGAGGTGGACATGAGAAGAGAGGTACCTGGCTAGAAGGATTGGTGACCGGAGGCAGAGCAACAGCAGCGGCAAGCACAAATGTGTGTGCGTGTAGTGTAGGAGAAGGGCAGAAGAGGAGTAGGCGGCGTCTAGGCGTCATGTTGGATAGGGCACTGGAAGGAAAATAAAAACAGAAAAGGAAAGGATGTGTACAGGAAAGACGTAGGATTAAAAAGCCCAGCGACCTTTGGATCAGCCCAACAACTCAACATTAGTGTATAAAAACTAGAAAAATTAGTTCTAACTAATATACACAAGTTAGTTTAATGAGGGTATGCAACCACACTTTAAGGCACCTTTTGGCTATAGTACATTTGTTTATCTATTTGGCTCCATGTAAATAGAATCAGCAATGCACAAGAAGCTAATCGGGAATCGGTAATTCAGAGCATATTGCCACGCATGTCCCAGAGCCTCATTTGAGAAATACGCACATGCAGGCAACTCGAGTTCTTGATGCATATTTTAAGTATTTTATCTAAAAGGGTTTCGAACTTATTATTCTGTGTGTAATTTGCATCATAAATCTTTTTGAAATTAAATGGCTATTATATGATTTATATGGAATTGGTTTCAACAACTGATGGAGCAGTTGTTGCATACTCTTTTCGTCCAAAAAGAATGACTTTCTGAGATTTTTCAGACAGATTAGGGGTGAATGAAAAAGATGCATGTACCCTTTGTTAGTTCAGGTTGCATATAGAAAAATGGGAAAATATGTTTCTATTTAATCATGCATGTACGAGATAACGTGCCAAATTATGCATGCATAAGATTTAAATCCTACAACGTCATTCTTTATGAACAAATTTTGAATGCCAAAATATCATTCTTTTTGGGATGGAGGGAGTATATGATTATGAGATGGTGTTGAGGTGGCCCCGGTTTGATAGTCTGAAATGTTTGGGCACCTCAGCAATAGGGTATCATATAAGGTTAATAACAAACTCCCACTTATTGATCCAGTGCCATATTACTCGTATCGACCACGGACCTGTCATAATATCATGCTAAGGCGCTAAGCCAAGTATCTAATGTTGTTGCAATACCTCTAATTGGGAGCGTATGTATTAATGTAATCTGCGCCGCTAGTCGCATTGTAACCGAAGGAGCGTCACGGATCGCTCAATAATAATCCAGTTGGTTTACGGATAGCTCAATAATACCTAGGAGTTATATACTCAAACGGTCGATTAGGTGGAGATATTGTGTACAGATTAGAAAAAGGCTTTGTTGTCTTAACCAAGCCACACATCAAAAAGGAAATGTGTGGAGCGTGCTAGCTACACGCGAAACATAGTTCAGGGAGTTTGTGGGTAAAGTGATACATCTCTGTAGAGTTAAAAATGTGAATATTCACTTCTTGCTTATTGGAATGGAAGTTATGTTCGTGGTGGGAAAGGGCCTATTGGAGGCAGAAACCCCATGATATTAAGTGGATAGTAGATTTCTACTAGTAATTAATGTGTTTCTTGATCACAAATTTATTTTTATACATGGTGATATATCTTTGTGAAGGTAGAGGAAATGTTCAACATTCTTTTTGCTATTCCTCGGCTTGCTGAGTACCTTTTGTACTCATCCCGATTAGTAAACCTCCTTGTATAGATTCCGGTTACATAGAGCTGATAGACAACATCAATGTTTTATGTTACTCGTACGATCTTGACATAGATGACTTCAATAAGAGTCAAGAATGCCATACAATCCAACTTCTTGTGGTGTTGATCCCAAGAGTAAGGAATGCAAAAGAGATGGTGATAAGAGTTAGAAGTGAAATTAGCTCTACTAGTGTGTTACAGTTTGAATGTAAATAGGTTTGAAATAATAATTGTTTGGCAGTCATGTGTTCATGGTTTGTATTTGGAAATCTGTAGTGATTGCCTTTATGTAATAATAAACCTACCATGCTTCTGAATTGTGCTACTCTGCCTTTACAATGTGATGTCTTCAAAGACCGGTTGTACTCTTCGTGAGTATAACAGGGTCATTATAGTTAGGCTTTGACTAGTTTAGCTATATTTTTTAATTAAATTTCGTACATAATCACTCTTTTGTTACTAGAATTAGTGCACTAGCTAAGCCACAAATCACTTGTTACTTGAATTGATAAACCTCGGGGGAATATTTAGAATCCTTAGTTGGCATCAAAAACTGGTGGTGATATATGTTTTCACCGCTAGTTCATTTGTCCACTATGCTCACCTACTTTATGAACTAGGGGTGAAAATTTATCATTGCCGATTTACTTTAAACTGGCGGTGATGAGGCATTTGGCAAAATAGTTTATGTAGTAGTGATTGATGATTTTTTATTTAAGATTTTAAATTTTTAGCTTCCTGATGTTGTTGTTGGACCGTTTCTATGCTAGGTTTTTGTTGTTGTTCACATATTCAGCCTGACCCATGAGTCACACCTGGACACTATCGTTGGATGTATATTTTTGTTGCTTCTTATCTCAGACTTCTAATTGTGATGATCTTGTACCTGCTGCTATTGTGCTTGTTTGATAAACTGGTTTGATCATGTTGTGTTGAATCTTTGTATGACTGTCTAGCGATTGTCTGATTGCTATTTTGATGAAATTAAATTTCTCACTCTTTGTCATTATATTCTTGATTGAGACCCTTACTACATGATTGGTTCTATGATTTCTGTATTATTATTGTCTTCGTGGATCATCCTTCTTGCAATATTGCTCAAGATAAAGTTTGCTCACATTCACAAAAAGTTGGCATCAAAATCAAAGGTGGCATCATTTCATAAGATTTGGTAAATATTTCATAAGATTTGGTAAATGTTTCGAATGACTTTATTTGGATCTAACTATTCCTATATTTCTGTAGATGTGATGTGAATGATACGTGGTGTCGTGATGTTGGCTAGTGTCATGCATGTCCTATTTATTTTTAACACTGGGGAATGATCATGTTGAGTTGCAATTAATGTCATGACATGCTGAACTTCAGTCAAATATGCTCTTCTTTCACCTGCCTCACATTGATCCCCTAAGAAGCATCGCATGGTGTTCGTGGTTGGTCAAGAACCTGTGATTCAACCAGTGCTTACGCTCTTCACTATTTAACGATGAACTTACATAGTGCCAACTTTTGTATCGTTATTAATTGCAATTGATTCATGGGTGTTATTTCGGCGGTTCACCGTGGGATACCCCATGGTGGTAGATTGCTTGTAGAGAATGGATGAATTTAGTGCTAGATGGATGTATATAGGGATACAAAGGATTAACCAAGTTCGGGTCACCAAATATGTGTAATACTCTATGTCTTATGTTTGGGTTTTGTATTCTCAATGTATAGCACATTGAATACGACTTGATTTTTTAAGAGGTCCCTTCCCACCTTATGTAGCAGGGAGCAGGATTACATTCCTAGTTAGTTACAAAAAAATTTACGAAATCATGATATAAGTTATTTCTTTATATATTTGAACTAGATCTTATCTCTATCTCTTTTTGTGCGGCACGTTCGTCTCGCTCCATACATCGCTATTTGTCATTCGTGTGGGCTGAGCCACCCATTTGGCTGGCGGCTAGCCTCGTCTGAATGGTACCGACACTAAACACCTCCTAGCGGATGTCGTATCACCGGTAGTTCCGATGCATGCAGACTGTATGGGCAACTGTGTTGATCTAAGTTATTGACAACTGAACTTCATCAATCTTTCTCGTTTAGCTTCACTCTGACGGAGCACCGCCTCTATGCTACTTTCTGCAGGGCGCCATTAGTTTTGAAAGTTGTTTCCCTTTTTAATTTATGATTGTTTGAACTTATGTTTTCAGTCGATTTTGCCATGTATTGTTGTACTTCTCGGATTTGACTGAACTTGCCCGTTGCCTCACCCAGTTATGCTTTTTTCAACACTGCTACATGTCACGTTTTCATTGGAAAGAAAATTTGGCTACACAATTCTTGTGTAGTCACTTCTATTTTTGCTTTGTTTTGTTTTGTTTTCTTTTCTTTTCCTAACTTTCTGGCCCAGCAGCCCAGCAAACTTTGGGCCAACTCGATAATGCTTCCTCATGGGTTATCCAGGAACCCCCAAAATAGGCAGATTAACAAGATGGACTCGAATTTTGTATAATTTCTTTCTGATTTTTTCTGAAACTTAAACTCTATAACATCCAAAGAAATCACATTAAAGTTCTATCTACAACTAGTATAGAGAAAATAAAAATAGTAAAATACACGAGCGGTTCTGAACTTGTCATGAGGTGTCATCTATGTTCCTAACTCTCAAAACATATTTTCAGGTCCCCAACTTGTCTCAGCGTGTCATCCAAGTCCTTAAACTCTCAAAGTGCATTTTAAGATTCTCCAATCAAGCGCCAAGCAATATATGTGTGATCACTATCATAAGGTGGTTGTGAAGGCAATGAGCAAGAAGGGAGCATTACTATCTGCTATGTGATATGTTAGGGATCTGGATGACACCAAAAGACATGTTCAGTGACATTTTACTCAAATAAAAATACGTATGGGGAACAACTCAAAGTATTTCTCGAAACATCTGATTAACAATTGAGCTTGCACAGGACTGGATGAAGTGGTGGGCAAGCCACCGGAGATTTGAGGCAATTGGGCAGCATGGGATATCTACCGTGATGAGGACACCAACTACAACACGGATACATCTACACCAGCAGCACCTTCTCCAGCGCCACCAGATGATCCTCCACCCCAGGCGCCACCTCTGGGCCAATTACCCGGGCCCGTGCGAGAGAATTGACCTTCGTCATGCTACTAAAGAATGAAGGCCCAGAAGAATAGAAGCTGGTCCAACAGGAGGCCCATGTGTGGGTGCCTAGGGTTGGGTGCCAAGGGCATGCATGCCCCCCTTCTTGCCACGCCCCCCTCCTGGTCGCACGCCCCCTCTTGGCCACTAGGGGCTGCGCCCCCTCCTCTCCTCTATTTAGATAGAGTCTATGTTTATTTCCAGACTTGAGTTTTGTTTTACATCTAGCTTTAGCTACTCTCGAACATGCGCAAATACGCGCTGTCCTTGTGTGATTCAGAACTCCACCTTCGAGTGATATTTAGATTGCTCGCCTCTTTTTCTTGTTCGTTCTTCGATTGCGGACAGGAATCGATCTTCGTGATCAGGCTGATCTTGCGCTGGCAAGGTTGGTAACCGCAGGGAGTTGGTTCAGCGATTGCATTGGTGCTTCGGGTTCGCTCATCGTAGTCGGATCGTGAGGGTCTACTTCCACCAAGTCGAATATATCTCCACTCACCGAAAGATCGGGCACTCCGACTCTATCAAGTGGTATCAGTTTTCCAGGTTGCTCGGTGATTTTATCAAGTGTTTTTCCCTTCCTACAGTCCAGAAAAACCAAACAAAAATTTATTTTCAGGTTAGATCCTTGTCCCAGCAACCCTTTTGAGCCTTGCACCTTCTTTCAATAATTTGCGTTGTTGAATTTGTGTGCTTTCCGAATCAATTGTTGCTGGTTACTTTGTGTTTTCTCACCTTTTTCCCCTTCTGTTGTCTTGAACCCTAGCACGCCGCCGCCCTCCCCCGGATCGCGAGGCAGCCGCGCAGTACCCCCCTGATCGCCTTCTCCTCCCTGCCTTGTGTGTTTGGCATGTCAAAAACAAAAAAAGGAAAGACAACAATCACAAAAAGAAAAGAAAAGAAAGAGGACAGTCCGCACGGGAGAGGGAAGCCGATCCGGTCACGCGCGCTGTTTTTCCCTTCCTCCTGGGTACGCCGCGTCTTTCCCCTAGCCGCGTGCACCAACTTTCTCTAGAGAGAGAGAGAGAGACTTGCTGTACTTCGGAAAAAAAGTGTGTGGTGACTTGCTGTTTCAGAGTCATTTTATTCCTATTATCAGTTTTGGGGCACCCTGAAAAAAAACACAAAAAAAAACAAAAATAAAAAGAGGTGCGCCCTCTCCACCTTTGCCGCTTCTTTGCCTCTGTTCTTTTCGGTTTCACTTGTTACCAGCAACTTTTGTTACGTGTTTGGCACTATAATTCAACTTTGCATTATTGTTTGATTGTGCTAATCCTTCAATTGAGTGCAGCCTTCCCAGAACTCCACATAGTTCTACGACGAGCAGACTTTGTTTCTCCAGGCAATCGCTCCTCCACTCTTTCTCAAGTTCCACCGGTTGGTTGCAGTTTGCCCCTGTGTGCGTGGTAAGAACGGATAAGAATTTGATAATAGCACTAGTGTGAGCGCCTTGTGAGCCGTTACACCCCTGTTTTGTCGTCGGTTTTGTTATTGTATTGGCGCTAACCATGGCAGATGATGTCGACGCGGGGGATGACCAGCTGCAGGGCATACGGGCACAAGTTGAAGGGCTTGTCGCGGACATTCAGACGATTCATGAACGGCTGGACTCGACGATCTCGTCGATGACCGAGCGGTGCGATCAGCTAGACCTCGCACAGATGGCCGCTAAGGCCACACTCGACACAGTTGTGGCACGACTCGATGCATTGCACACAACAGTCACAGAGTTGCAGCAGGGTTATGGTGCCACGCCGTCCCGGTAATGATTCCTTTTCCAAGATTAAATTTAAAATTCCACCTTTTAATGGCAAATATGATCCTGCTGCATATCTTGATTGGGAATTAGAAGTTGAACAGAAATTCTCATGCCATGATATTCCTGCTAATTCTTAAGTTAAAGCTGCTATTAGTGAATTTACTGATTTACAAACATCCCAATACAATTCCAACCACTTGGGATCACTTAAAAGCTGCTATGCACCACAGATTTGTGCCTTCTTATTATGCCCGAGATTTGCTTAATAAAATGCAGCGTTTTCAGCAAGGCTCAAAATCTGTTGAGGAATATTACCAGGAATTACAAATAGGCATGATTCGTTGTGGGTTATTGGAGGAAAACGACGCTGCTATGGCACGTTTTCGTGGTGGTTTGAACCGCGAAATTCAGGATATACTTGATTATAAGGAATATACAGATATGACAACATTATTTGAATATGCTTGCAAAGCTGAAGGTGAAGTGCAGGGATGCCGCTCGAAGACATATTCTAACTCTTTTGCAGGAAGAAGCTCGACATCCAACTTAGCACCCGCTCTCCCTGCGCCACCCACGCCCACCACTACACCGCGCGAGAGAACGGCCAAACCTGCAAGCGCTGCCCCTTCCACAGGTGTGGCTCCTCCCACAGGCCATACACGGGATATTCAGTGTCATCGTTGCAAAGGATTTGGCCACGTGTTTCGGGACTGTCCGAACAAGCGCACTTTGCTTATTTGTGACGATGGTGAGTACTCTTCCACTAGTGATTCTGAAGATATTCAACATGCGATGCTTGCCACTGACCATGCAGCTAAGGAGGTACATGTCAACCCGGCCGACGCCGATAGGTATGCAAGTCTTGTTGCGCAGCGTGTTCTTAGTACACAGGTCACCCCGCCCGAGAAGAATCAGCGACACACTCTGTTTCATACAAAGGGTGTTGTGCAGGAACGGTTGATTCGCATCATCATCGACAGCGGCAGCTGCAACAATCTAGCGAGTACCATGCTGGTCGAAAAGTTGTCGTTACCCACTCGTAAGCATCCGCACCCATATCACATTCAATGGCTTAATGATGGTGGGAAACTTAGAGTAACTCGGTCGGTGCGTGTCCCTTTCTCCATGGGTGCTTATTCTGATTTTGTCAATTGTAATGTTATTCCTATGGAAGCATGCTCTTTGTTATTGGGTCGACCCTGGCAATATGATACTGATAGCTTGCATCATGGTCGTTCGAATCATTATTCTTTCATGTTTAAGGGTCAGAAAATAATTATACATCCAATGACACCTGACCAAATTGTTAAAGATGATCTTGCTCGAGCTGCTAAGGCTGCTAAACAACCTGCACAATCAACCTCTGTTAATTCTAAGATCAAGTTGAAAACACCTGTTTTACTTGCTACACGTGCTGATTTCGCTGATTTATGCGATGCTCATTTGCCCTGCTATGCACTTGTATGCTCTAGTATGCTCGTTTCACTTGATGATGCACCATCTTTGGATATTCCCCCTGCGGTTGCTAACCTTTTGCAGGATTACGCTGATGTCTTTCCTAAAGATTTGCCACCGGGTCTTCCACCGCTTCGTGGCATTGAGCACCAGATCGACCTCATCCCCGACGCACAGCTTCCAAACTGTGCACCGTACCGTACAAATCCGGATGAGACAAAGGAGATTCAGCGCCAGGTGCAGGCGTTGCTTGATAAGGGTTACATTCGTGAGTCTCTTAGCCCTTGCTCAGTTCCTGTGTTACTTGTTCCAAAGAAAGATGGATCATGGCGTATGTGTGTCGATTGTTGTGCTATTAATAACATCACCATTCGTTATTGATATCCTATACCACGCCTTGATGATATGCTAGATGAGCTTAGTGGTGCCATTATTTTCACTAAGATTGATTTGCATAGTGGTTACCATCATATTCGAATGAAATTCAGTGATGAATGGAAAACGGCTTTTAAAACGAAATTTGGGTTATATGAATGGCTGGTTATGCCGTTTGGATTGACTAATGCTCCTAGCACATTTATGCGTTTGATGCATGAAGTTCTGAGGCCCTTCATAGGATTGTTTGTCGTTGTTTATTTTGATGATATCCTCCTGTACAGCAAGTCCATGGAAGAGCATTTAGGACATTTGCGTGCTATTTTTGACGCGTTGCGTGCTGCCCACTTATTTGCTAACATGAAAAAAATGCACTTTTTGCACACAACGTGTATCGTTTCTTGGTTATGTTGTTACTCCACAGGGCATTGAGGTGGATAGCAGCAAGATTGATGCCATTCGGGAGTGGCCTACACCGACGACGGTCACACAGATTCGAAGCTTTCTTGGACTTGCAGGATTCTACCGCCGGTTCGTCCGTGATTTTAGTTCCATTGCAGCGCCTCTTCATGAGCTTACAAAGAAAGGTGTTCCGCTTGATTGGAGTGACTCGCAGGAGGTCGCATTCAACACTTCGCAAGATAAGTTAACGCATGCTCCCCTCTTGCAATTGCCTGATTTTAATAAAGTGTTTGAGCTTGAATGTGATGCTAGCGGTATTGGGCTAGGTGCTGTTTTGTTACAAGAAGGAAAACCGGTTGCTTATTTTAGTGAAAAGTTAAAGGGTGCTAGCCTGCGCTATTCTACTTATGATAAGGAGCTTTATGCTCTAGTGCGCACTTTGCAAACATGGCAGCACTATTTTTGGCATCGCGAATTCATAATTCATTCTGATCATGAGGCTTTGAAACATATTCGTACCCAAACAAATCTGAACCGTCATCATGCTAAATGGGTAGAATTCATCGAGTCTTTCCCTTACATTATTAAACACAAGAACAGGAAGGAAAATGTCATTGCTGATGCTTTGTCTCGTCGCTATACCATGCTGTCACAATTAGATTTTAAAATCTTTGGCTTGGAAACTGTGAAGGATCAATATGTCAACGATGCTGATTCTCAAGATGCCTTAGTTCATTGTATGGATGACAAACCTTGGGGCAAATTTCACATGCTGGATGGGTTCCTGTTTCGCGCTAACAAGTTGTGTGTTCCAGCAAGCTCGGTTCATCTTTTGTTGTTACAGGAAGCACATGGAGGTGGTCTCATGGGCCACGTTGGCGTTTACAAGACGCATGAGGTGCCTGCCGCCCACTTGTTTTGGCCTCGGATGCGCCGTGATGTTGAGCGCCTTGTTGCACACTGCACTACTTGTCAGAAAGCTAAGTCACGATTGGGCAACCATGGTTTGTATATGCCATTGCCTGTTCCTAGTTCCCCTTGGCTTGATATTTCTATGGACTTTGTTTTGGGATTACCTAGAACTAAGAAGGGGAGGGACAACATTTTTGTGGTTGTTGATAGATTCTCCAAAATGGCTCATTTCATTCCCTGTCATAAAACTGATGATGCTAGCAATATTGCTGAATTGTTCTTTAGAGAGATTATTCGTTTGCATGGTATTCCGAATACAATAGTCTCTGATCGTGATGCTAAGTTTCTCAGCCATTTTTGGAGATCTCTGTGGAATAAATTGGGAACTAAATTATTGTTTAGCACAACTTGTCACCCTCAGACCGATGGACAAACTGAGGTGGTTAATCGCACTTTGTCAACCATGCTTAGGGCTATTTTAGACAAAAAATTGAAATGTTGGGAGGATTACTTGCCTCATGTTGAGTTTGCTTATAATCATGCAACGCATTCTTCTACAAAGATGTGCCCTTTTCATATTGTTTATGGTTACATTCCTCGGGCGCCTATTGATCTGTTTCCGCTTGCTGCTAGGGACGCCCCACATATAGATGCTGTTGCACATGTTGAACAAATGGTTAACTTGCATGAACAAACTCAACAAAACATTGCTGCTGCTAATGCTAAATATCAGGTTGCTGGTAATAAAGGTCGAAAACTTGTTACTTTTAAACCTGGTGATATGGTTTGGTTGCATTTGAGAAAGGATCGTTTTCCTAACTTGTGCCGTTCTAAATTGATGCCTCGTGTTGCTGGTCCTTTTAAAGTGCTAACCAAGATTAATGATAATGCTTACATCCTTGACCTGCCTGCGGAGTTTGGTGTTTCCACTAGTTTTAATGTTGCAGATTTGAAACCGTATGCAGGCGAAGATGAGGAGTTGCCGTCGAGGACGACTTCAGTTCAAGAAGGGGATGATGATGATGACACCAACTACAACACGGATACATCTACACCAACAGCACCTTCTCCAGCGCCACCAGATGATCCTCCACCCCAGGCGCCACCTTCTGGGCCAATTACCCGGGCCCGTGCGAGAGAATTGACCTTCGTCATGCTACTAAAGAATGAAGGTCTAGAAGAATAGAAGCTGGTCTAACAGGAGGCCCATGTGTGGGCGCCTAGGGTTGGGTGCCAGGGGCATGCACGCCCCCCTCCTGGTCGCACGCCCCCTCTTGGCCGCTAGGGGCTGCGCCCCCTCCTCTCCTCTATTTAGATAGAGTCTATGTTTATTTCCAGACTTGAGTTTTATTTTACATCTAGCTTTAGCTACTCTCGAACACGCGCAAATACGCGCTGTCCTTGTGTGATTCAGAACTCCACCTTCGAGTGATATTTAGATTGCTCGCCTCTTTTTCTTGTTCGTTCTTCAATTGTGGATATGAATCGATCTTCGTGATCAGGCTGATCTTGCACTAGCAAGGTTGGTAACCGCAGGGAGTTGGTTCAGCGATTGCATTGGCGCTTCGGGTTCGCTCGTCGTAGTCGGATCGTGAGGGTCTATTTCCACCAAGTCGAATATATCTCCACTCACCGAAAAATCGGGCACTCCAACTCTATCATACCGTTGCATTCCAATCCAACGGCCACGAATCATCGACCGGAAACAGGTGAAAAATAGTAATCAGATTAATCAAATTAACTGAGCGCGGCTAGCCGGCTAGTGAGGGGGCAAGGCACAAAGGCTTTGACGAGTAATATGACCATGAACTTGTGTTGTGGGACAAACTACCCTGTGAGAAAAGAAAAGGCAAAACAACTCCTACTGGATGGGCCGCTTGTCGCATGATCCAGTGGCCGCTGCTCTGCGGTTCGAGCGAAGTAATTTAACTCCTTTCACCGAAGTGATTGCTTAGCTTATTGCGCCCATAGATTTTAGCCATTGGAATTGGATGTCACATCATTATGTTCGAACACCTTTAAAGATTCCGTTCACACAGTCATCTAGCATTCCGACTCGACCGTTAAAAAAACCTTTCTAGGTTGCTAACTCAAACATTTTTAACTTGAACGAACAATATAATATATCCAAAATACTTTATTTTAAATAAAAATTAAATATCGTAGTTGGTTCTAACACTATATTTATGTGGTGAATCTTTACGAGTTTTTACTATTGTGATAATAATTTAAAATGGCTGGAGTATTATTCCTATTCGACAAGCACACCCACTTTCTCACACCGTGCGCATGGCGTGTCTACCACCGTGGAGCATGAAGTCAGCCACGACGTGATTAGCAGATTCATCATCAAACCAACTACGATATGTAATTTTTACAGCCCATGCCGTAAACATGGTGTGTTCGGGCATAACGACCACCAACTCGAACATACGCAATAGAAAATAATTACCTCTAAACATGTTATATGGTAACTTCCACTAGTTGAGAACTCACCTTCCATGCACCCCATTTTGTCTTGATTTAAAGTTGGTCCGGAACAAAAGGTTCACTAACCGGGACTAAAGCTCGGTCACTGGTGGGGGGCTCACCAACCGGGACCTTTTATCCCAGTTGCAAAGGCTAGTGGAAAAAAAAGACCCTGAGAGGTCTTTTATCCCAGTTTGAAACACCAACCGGGATAAAAGACCCCGCCTTTATCCCGGTTGGTAAAGGGTCGAGAGCCTTTTATCCCGGGTTGTGATACCATCTCGGTTTGTAATACCAACCGCGATAAGAGGGGGTCGTTTATCCCGGTTGGTGTTTCAAACCGGGATAAAAGGGTCCCCAACGGGGTGGCTGGAGGAGGACTAAATCCCTCGAACCCTTTTAATCCCCGGTTTGTAATACCAACCGGGATAAAAGGGGATCTTGTTGGGGAAGCTGTCCTGCCTAGGCAGCGCGCGGGATGGGGAAGCTAGCCTGCCCTCCGTTGCTTCACCGGACACCACGAAGTGCGCCGCCGCTCCTGGGGCAGCCGCGCCCGGCCACTGCAAGCGCCTTTGAAGCTCCCTCCCCTCGAGCCGCCGCTGCCGCCACGCCACCTCCTCCGCCAATGCCACCTCCACCAAGGCCACCTCCGCCGGCCACCTCCACCAACGCCACGCCCGCCACCACCTCCACCAACACCCGCCGCCGGGGAAGGAGGGGGCGCTGGATCTGGCGAGGGGCGGCGGATCCAGCGAGGGGGCGGCAAATCCGGCGATGGAGGAGAGGGCCGGTGAAGCGTCCCCACATCAGTAGAGACTAAATGTGATGCAAATATCAGTCCCAGGAGATTGATAACACATTTATTCAACAGATAGTTCAGTTACTGTACAACTCCCGAGGGAGTGGGCGTGAAAGCCACGCCGCGATAAGAAGCAAATAAATAACAACAGCTAGCCAAGCGACTACCAAAAGACAGCACTCGGGACTACACGGCAGCAGAAGCATCTTGTGAAGGCCAACACCACAGGCAGTGTTGGGTACGAACACAACCTCCTACTCAAAGTCCTCGGCGACAAAGTCCGAGTCTTCCTCTGTAGCAACGAAGCAAGGGTGAGTACAAAAGTACTCAACAAGTCCAACCCCATCCACGGAGGGAGATACAATCAAGAATATGCACATGATAGTGGCAAGGATAGGGCTAAGGTTCATTTGCGATAAAGCTAGATTTTCAACACATGCACGGGTTTGTTTCCAAAAGAGTTTCTGTAAAGCTTTTTGTTTAGTAGCCGAAACATTGAGTGGGGTTGATCCTACACAAAGGATCCAACTTTTATTGCTATCAGACTCCCCGTCCGCCATAGCCCACGGCACAACTGCCGGACACTTCCAAAATCCAACACACGCCATAAAAACCATCCATCTCCAAGTGCTAGTTATGTGACCAAGCCGTAACTCGTCCAATGCCGTGGACACGGCTACCCGAATAGGTTTTAACTCTGCAGAGGTTGCACACTTTTCCCACAAGTAGGGTACCACAACACGGTCACCTTAGTACCGGCGCGAATCCTAGCAAAGCCATTACCCACCTTAGATAAGATTGACTAGCCAACACGGGAGCACCCAAGGGGTTAACGACCTATCCACGAGGCCGTAACTAGGACCTAAGTCACAAAGATCTTACTCCTTTTCCATGGGCTCCCATTGCTCACCAGCTCACCTGAAGACTAACAGTTTAGCTAGTGGGATTTATGCTAAGCCGTTGCCCATACAACGGTCGAGTGGTTGCACGATGGTTGAATTAGGAAAGATGACATATCAACTCGGTCCTTAACTGTGACAAGATGGATATCTCCCAACCTTGCTCAACCACAAAGGTACGAGCCCAACTTATTGGCATTTCACACAAGAAACACCCATCAATCTCATCTAAGCATTTCTTGCCTTTATACCCGAAAATTCATTTTCTCATTTGAAAACACTCACACATCTATTCTCTAAATAAACCATTGTAGTCATGATTGAATTTGAGTAACAAGTTCCTAATCATTCTAGCAGTATTTATCATCTAAACAGAGAAAATCATATTTAGAGATAATTATAGGATAACAAGGAATATTCATAACAATCAAGGGGTGGCTATCCAACCATGTCTTGCAATGAAACAATATGCATTTTTATAAATAGGCCAATAGGTTGTGTTTGAAAAACTAGGAATAAATATGCATCAAAGGGTGAGATTGGACTTGCCGTCCTCAAATCCTTCCGGGAGTTCCTGCTCGCGCTGCTGGTCCTTGGGCTCGGGCTCACGGTCAAACTCCTCCTCATGCTCCTCCTCAGGTACTCCTACGGCACACACAAATGGGCACACAATAAATAAAAGAAAATAAGGTTTTACCCGTTGAGCTCCGAACAGAGAACGCGAACGGAAAATAGGTAGAATGAGTATTTTTGGGAAATTTGGATATGGATCGGCGGAAGTATACTAGAGGATGACGTGGTCGAATTTGGAACTAATTGGAGGAAGTTTGGCACATGAAATGATGAGTTAAACATGTATTAGGGGCTAAAAAGGAGATTTAGGACTGATCTGCAACAAACCAGGGACTTATTTGTAAATATTTTTGGGAGTGGAAGGGTTTATCTGTGAAACAACCTTTGACAGAGGTGGAAGGG
>NC_028458.1:23222901-23348325 GCF_000263155.2 Setaria italica | reverse complement strand
CGGGGGAGGGGTAGAGGAGGTTGTGGGGGCTCCATTTTGCCCATTACCATGGAGATTTGGAAAGGGGAAGGGGGTGGACGGTGGTGGCTTCTTGGGTGGCGGCACACGGCATGGTGGCGGCGGTGACTTGGCAGCGTGCAGGAGCAAGGCGGGGAGCGGGGAGGTGTTGGCGACTGGGAGGTGGTGGAGGGGAGCTGGGCGTTGAGGCCTTTTATAGACAGCGGAGGTGGCCGGCGGTGGTGTGCGGCGCGGGGGCCGGCAAGTGAGCAGCGGCGAGCGGGGCTTGCGTGGCGCCGGTGGTGTGGCGGTAGGAGCTAGCCGGTCTGGCGCGTAGGGCGGGGGCCGGGGGTGCCAGAGGAAGGGGCGGCCGCGGACGGCATGCTGGGCGCGCCGGCGCCGGGCGCGCTGGGGGCCGGCGGGGCTGGGGCCGGGCGCAGGAGGGAGACGGTGCAGGCGGCCGGGGTCGGAGGGGAGTAAATGCTCCGGGGGGGTGGCCAGGGGTGGCGCTAGGCACGAGGAAGAAGTGGCGCCAGGAAGAAGAAAGGAGGAGGGAGGAAGAGGAGAAGGAAGAAGAAAGAAGAAGGAAGAAGAAGGAAGGAAAAAGAGAAAAGAGAAAGAAAGGGAAAAAGGGAAAGAAATAAATGAGAGAGAAAAGAGAAAAAGAAAGGGGGCACCGGCGGCGATTGCGGCATGCAGCGAAAATTACGGGAGAGGATAAAATGATGGCTATCGGCTTTGGGTGCCGGGACGGTGAAATCGCTGGGAAGAGTTTGGATTTTCGAGAGCTCAACGATAAAAAGATTTTGAAAGCGATTTTTAGCGGGTGATTTAAGGTGGTGATTTTTGTGGATTTTACAGCCGGGAGCGGAGGAGGTGGGCGGTGGCCGGAGGTAGGAGGGAGGCGGCGCCGGCGGAGGAGGGAGATAGGGGCGAGAGGCCGGAGAGGGCGAGAGAGGAGCGCGGGGTTCGCTAGCGAGGGAGAGAGGAGAAGGGGGCGAGAGAGTGCGGAGAGGGTGGGGAACGGGAGGGGGCCGGGTGCGCGTGATTTTAGGGGCGGAGGGAGTGGGGTTTTTTTTCGGTTTTTAATGTTTGCCGAGTGCTGGTTTTTTTACACTCGGCAAACCCCTTCTTTACCGAGTGGAATCTTTTGACACTCGGCAAATCCCTTCTTTGCCAAGTGTTTTTTCTTTGCCGAGTGTTTTTAGCTTGACACTCGGCAAAGAGCTTGTTTGCCGAGTGTCGAAAAAAATACTCGGCAAATTTGAGGTTTCCCGTAGTGCATTTAGTACATATTTGTGTTATTGCTTGGTACTAAAGGCCTCTACACGAGTTACTTATAAAGGAAAGCATATCTAATATAATCACATGTGATGTGTAGGTGAAGATGGTAAGGAAGGTTCGCGTGAGGTTTGAGGTTA
Organism: Setaria italica; assembly: GCF_000263155.2. Lineage (NCBI taxonomy): Eukaryota > Viridiplantae > Streptophyta > Magnoliopsida > Poales > Poaceae > Setaria > Setaria italica. The sequence continues at coordinate 23,346,907 of NC_028458.1, read as the reverse complement.
TGGGTTCGAATCCCACGGACCGTGTACGCACATATTACTTGTGCCTTGCGATGATGGCGTGTGCAGGGGCCTCTTGACGGTTCGCCAATTTTTTCTTTATTTTTGGATGGTCAGGCGTCCGGTACTGAAGGGTTCCGACACCTACTTGAAGTGAGTTGTCTAGCAGTGAATACTGAGCAGGACACTTAGATTATACATCTTGTTACATCCTATTTCATGGTAACGCACAGCAGATCCTCCGAACATGACACGAAGTGACGAAACCAAGATCAATATACATGCACACTTCGCCGACAACAGCTCTGAAACTGGACGTTTTCCTCAGGGAGTCCCCGGCCGTCGACTCTTGGAAGCGGATGACGGCGGTATGCCAGGAAACAGGGGAGGAAGAAGCTGGGGTGGGGGTGGCGGCGGCGGGTGAACTAGTGGCAACAGTGGTGGTACTATCGACGACGGCGGTGGCTGTGGGACAAGCGGTGGCAGGACGGACGGCGGAGACGGTGTGGGCAGAAGGGGTGGCACGAGAGACGGCGGTGCTGGAGTGACTGGGTTCGGCGGGATCGGCACGCCACCGACGTTCGGCGGCTCCGGCACGAACGGGATCGGCGGGAAGAAGAGGCCCTTCTGGCCGCAGAGCTCCGGCGTACGGACGGCGAACGTGCCGGCGGAGAATATCCGAGCGCCGCCGCCGTGGCGCTTCGGGCCGACCAGATGTAGCCCTCGAGCGGCGCACGGCGGCGCGTTACCCGACGGCTGCTGGAGGTGCACCGAGCAGGCCGTGACGGACCGGAGCCGGCTGCTGGCCTCGTGCGGCAGTTGGACGTGGAACGTGCCGCGGCGGTCGGTGACCGCCTCCTTCTGGAAGACCGTGCGGCCGTACCCGTCGTGGCAGCGGACCGCGACCAGGGTGCCTGGAACATGAGAAGAGAGCAGGGCGCAGTGTAGTAAGTTAGAAACCGGCCGGTGACGCTAAAAATTGTTTGAAACATAACATTCGTGATACGGTGATGAAGGCAAGTTTCCCCACCTGAGATGGCCTTGGTGGGCTCTGAGCCGGAGTGGACGACGGAGCCGATGACGACGGCGGCGGTCAGTGGTGGCCGCGCGTGCTTCCGGCCATGGTGGGCGGCGGGGTAGCAGTGGAAGCAAGAGAGCAGAACCAAAGCAAGGAGCAGCCAAGAAGAGTTCATCATAGTTGTGCTGGTACTCATCTTCTCGTGGAATGGGCCGGAGACAGACGCCTTTGTCTACGTCTGGGACCTGGTGTTTATAGATTGGGGCGAGTCGTGATGTAGCGCTGGTGTTGGTACACGTAACACGTTAGTAGTTGCATGCGTACAAAACTAAGGGTTGAACCACAGTACCACACTGACACAACTCCGCCTGAGGCGGCGTTGCCGTCTAATATGAACGCGTCGATAAGAGGCTACCAGCCGTGTTTGAAACTGCAAGGACAGAAATACATGAATGGACGCCTAGACGGACCGAATGGCATGGAGTGTTTTGGTAGGTTCTGCCGCATGCGTGTCTGTCTCCATCCTTGAGCGAGAGGGATGTGTATCGTTTCTTGGCGTTTGCATCATGCATGGTTTCTTGGCGTCTTTTCCCTTCACGGGATGTTGTTAGGACCTAGCTAGTAATAGCTAGGAGCTAGTAGTAGGCAGCGCATCATTCAACGAGCCAATAGTGAAGGATAATGTATTAGTCGGCAGCGAATCACGAGCCAATAGTCAAGGATAATGTTTGCTTGGTTTAGCTCATAGCATCAGTTATTCTGGTTTCTTTTCGTCTTGGAAATTGGGAAGTAGGCTAGGAATGGTTCTACAATGGCTCCAAACTGGCAGCTCATTGTGGCTACGCTTCCATGCTTGAGGAGATTACGGGTGTGTAACCCAGTCCCGGCTCCAAAACTTTATATAGCTGATCTTCACTGTCTCTAGAAATTCCTAGAGCAAGACGAACAGTAACATTGAAACTGGCTACACTTCAAAAGCATATGCCATCTCTTATTGGACAATTAGGCAATTGTAAAATTAATTTTCAAAATAAATAAACATTACAAGAAATTTTCCGATCTATGACAAAAATTTTATGACACATTTGTTCTTGTCATAGATCTACGATGTTTCTAGTTGAAAACGTTATAAAGTTTCACGTCCGAGAAAATGCAGTGACAAAGTTACCCAAGCCAAAAGGAAAATGTCACTCGCTGTTTCATGGTGGTTTTATGATGATATAAGGTCCGCGAAAATATTATAAATCAACCAGGATCCCACGTGTAAGTTTAAGCTGATAAATAGGGTGGTAAAATAAAAAAGAAAACTTGCTCCTCCCGTGGATCCACTACAAGAAATCTTTCGATCTATGACGAACCAAAAAGTGTCATAAACGTGTTTTTTTGTCATAAACCGGGATTTATGACACGGGAGTGACGAAAACCCTTCGTCATTAGTCGAGCATCATAAACCGCGACCAGTGACGTTCCTTATTTTTGTTGCATCAATAAGATAATGACGAATGAAAATTCATCCCACGTGTCATTATAAAACTTTTTCGGAGGTTGTGCCACGTTGGATAAGAATCCAACTTGACTCCGACGTGGCAGAGTTGTTATGACAATTTTGGCTCATCATAAATTGAAGCCCGGTCTGGTCCATGTAAGAGCCTTTATGAGCCCAATTTTGTTGAGCCATTTTTAGCCTATTTTAGATTTTCACGCTATTTTTTGGGCCAAAAAATATTTGTTGGACACCATATTGGGCTGTTTTTTTAGCCCTAGCCCATCTAACGAAGAGCCATTATTGTATTTTGCAGTATCATATTGGGTCATTTTTTCTGGGCTCTAGCCGATTACTGCATTTCATAGTGCCATATATTCAATTTTGGCTGCTGATCACCATCACAATCACAAACATAAAAATAACTCATTTCCAACTTCTATATTGTTCACATCACAATCAATGAATAGTTCACCAGCAACAATAATGCAACATACAACAAGTGAAGCATCAACAATACAACATACAACAAAAGTTCATCAACAACAAACAACAAGTTCACCAGCAACACACTTCAGTTGAGGGAAGGATTTGCCTAGCTATGATTGGTACTGAAATTTATCAGACTAGAAATCAGATAATGCAACTGCTTTGTGGTGTTCTTCAAAGCTTTGAGATCTTTTGTCTGAGACTTCAATATTGTTTCTTGTGCTTCAGCCCTCAATCTCAGTGTACCCATCTCAGGCTCCTATTCAGCAATCTTTTGCTGAAGTTGTGCCCTCCTTTTCTCACTCTCAAGATCAGCTTATATTTCTTCTACCTACAGCGCAGTACCAACCTTAGTCCTTTTCTTCGAGGGTGGGTGAATGCCAGCAACCTCCCGAAATGTCCTAGATTTGACAACTTCAGCCACTGCTTCAGTAGTGGTCTTTGGTTAGTCGTCTCCAGGTTGGGCGATAATTTGTTCCATCCAAGCCTAATAAAATAAAGAAAATGAAAAGTCTCACAAAAGTACTCACAAATGTTTCTAGTGTTGTTGTTGCAAAGAAGAATGCAAAGTAATCAAGTACTTACGGCTGCCTGTACTGGAGCGGTGTAGCTATTTTTGTTGCAATGGAAGTTCTTGAAAAGATCTATTGGAGTTGGGTCTCCTTCAGCATACTTCTCCCTCTAATTTGATGTGAAAATAGGCATAAACTGCTAGCTTGGAACAAAGAGCATGAGCAGGTTCATCAAATAAAATACGCAGCAAAAATATGACTTGCTCAGTTGCTTACCACAACAAGAGCCTATGCAACATAGCTTCTAGATCCTGTACGCTGAGGAAACCTGACCACCCCACAATTACCGATATTTGTAGTACACCTCTCCTTCACAATAATAAACACTTGTGTAAGATACATGAATAAGAGGAATAGCTCAGTACATGCAAATGTGCTAGTGGCAAGTTGAAGTTCTATCATACCATGTGAGGTTGGCTAGACCACACCGTAACCAGATTATTCCACTTGTTGTCATTTAGTGTGATCATAGGAGATTTGGTTGGGACTTCATTTGCTAAAATATCATTGAAGAACTTTTTCTTGAGCCGGTACCTCCCCTGTCTCTGTTGCGACTTGAGCATGTCAGTGCATGTCTCTATGACAGGTTGACTGGTGGTGTAAATGTCAAATCGTCCCTATATTAAGCAAAACACAAGGGTAATCAGAAAAATGGATGAAAAGAAAGGATGCAAAGTACTATGGTATTAGATGAGTTTATATATACACACCGCTAGTTTGCCAATGTAGTTCTTGAAATATTTTTCATTATCGGTCTTGTAGTCCTTCCAGCGAGTAAGGATCGGTATATGCTCATGTAGTATGATCCTACCCTCTGATGCATACTTTGAAGCTTGCATTGGTACCTCTAGCCGTTTGAGCCCTTCTCAAACATGGATCGGAAGCTTTGTGTGTAACCCTCTGCTTATCCTGTCCAGATGTCTACCCAACCTTCTTGAATCCCATGGCACTTATGCTCTTCTGGAAGGGCATGCATCACCTAACAATTTTGTTATAGTCATACAGGTGGTGTGTGTTAATAATGATTTGGTTGCTAATTGCGATGTTACAATTTTCTAGCTTTGGGAAAAAGAAATCAAATGACTTGCCTTCGCCAGTCGTCATGTCAATGATGTGCTCAATGTGGGTGCCCGAATCCTCTTAAACAACCCTCTTCCCCTGCTGACAGGTTTGCTATCAATGATCTGATTGGACAAATTGCATAGACAAAAATAATGAGAAGCAATCCTGCATATATGATACAAGAAATTTGGTAGGCAACAACAACAAATACCTCGTGTTGCCTATCTCTTGGTCAGATTCAGGCCATTCCTGAGTTGGGTCATACTCCGGATCTGGATCTTCACTTCTTCTTTCACTTCTTTTTTCATTGGTATCCTTTCTTTGTACTTTTCTAGCCTGGTTAAGGAAGCTTGTGATTTTTCCAATGTGGAGGGAAGCCAATATGCCCTGGTTCCTTATGATACATGCATCCCTCACCCGCTCGTATGGATTGAGCTCTAGTTCTTCACCTTAGGAAAAGAAAGAAACTTTAGTAAAATTGTCCAACCATTGTAAACGAAACAAAGTACTATACAAGAAATAAACTGCTGCCAAATCTAAAGGTAGAGCACACCAAAACAAGATCCAAGGTAGGATGTTCCTAGCCAAAACAAGATCCAAGAAAGGATATTCCTACCCAACCTTATACGAGCCGAAAGGGCAAACTACTGTAAAAGAAATAAATTCATGTAAAATCATAAAGATACTGCCCCACAAAACAAGATCCAAGATAGGATGTTCCTACCCAACCTTGTACTAGCGCAAAGGACAAACTAGTAAAAGAAACAAACTAGTGTATACATGGGAACTGCAAGATCTGCAAATAAATAACAAGTAAAAGCAGTAACATAACCAAACAAGGAAACACTTTAATCGCATCACCGGGATGGTTAACTGGGGAGGAAAATATTGTACCTAGTTGTTAATGTTTCCTTCGTACGACCTTCCCGCTTGGTGCCATTGCATCACCGCTGCTCCTATGGAGGGAGATGGGAAATGCATGACAGCTATGAGGGGAAACTTGTGGATAGCGGTGAGCAGCTAAAGATTTGGGATGGAAGTAAGGAGGAGGTGAAGATTTGGGATGGAGGTGGGGAGGAGGTGAAGATTTGGGATGGAGGCGAGGGGGAGGTGAAGATTTAGGATGGAGGCAAGGAAGAGGCGAAGTTTTTGGATGTGGAAGATTTGGGTGGAGGGAGGGAAGAGACGGGGTATTTGGCCAATTGGGTAGATGGCCTTTTCACATTACCAATATACCCTTTTGCTATGGTGGTGGATGAAATGGGGTGCTGTTGGGGGAGGGGGAGGAAAATTGACATTTCACATCTGTCACACGGCTTGGCCCGGATGTCCAAATTTTTGAAAAGCGCGACAGAAAGATTTTGGGGTTGGTCCGCAGTAGGTAATGGCGAACAAAGAATGCTCCGCTTAGTAGAATATGCCAGACAAAAATCCGAATAGTGGAATGTCTAGTAGTCTATTCATGAACGTTTCTTATTATTGGTACAATCAGAGTAACCTGTACCAAAACTTTATTGCTAGAATCAGGAGAATCTGGACCCAGATTCAACAAATTATCATTCAAAATCTTTGTATATCATGAGAACACCTTCAAAAAGCCGGATATTCCGTTATTTGGTACCACTCCCTCCGTTTATGTATTGCTTCGCTTATATTGAAGTACGTTGTTAGGTACTAATACCTCCGTTTATAAGGTGTATGCGCATAAGTGTAATAAGGGAGGCAATGTTATATCATATCACGTCTTATAAACAAGAATGGAGGGAGTATTTAGGATGGAGAACTACTCTATATATTGTGTTTTACATTGGGAAACCAAAGAAACCTCCCGTCTATTCGGTGTGCTTACTATGATTGGAAATCCTTGTACCATCCTGGCAACATTGGAAATCCTTATACCATGCCTTCCATTGGATGTGTTTACTACTTAATCATGTGCACATTGGAAAAATCAAACAACCCTCCCTTTGGTTGCATGTGCTTACTTACATGTAAACATTGGAAACCAAAGAAATCTCCCTTCGATTGGGTGTGCTTACTACTTATTCATGTGCACATTAGCAATCAAACATTATTTTTCTGGATTGGATTTGCTAACTACTCAATCATGCGCACATTGGAGATCAAACATCCCTCCCTTTGGTTGCATGTGCTTACTTACACACATGTCAATATTGGAAACCAAAGAAATCTCCCTTCGATTGAGTGAGCTTACTACTTATTCATGTGCACATTGGCAATCAAACATCATTTTTTTTGATTGGATTTGCTAACTACTCAATCATGCGCACATTGGAGATCAAACATCCCTCCCTCCAATTAAATGGCTCCCATGGATTAAGAAGCTCCAGGCATAGTTTTGGGTTACATTGAAGATGACAAACAAAAACACTACGAAGGTAGTTTTGGGTTCCTTGTATCGATAGCATCACTCATTACATGATGGAGAGGTCGGAGAAGTCTCCGTTTTGGTTGGTGGAAGACTAGACCCTACCATGACTATGTTCCTGCATGTATCCATAATCCTAATCCACTCCATCGACTCAAACACTCGGAAATCCGAGTCTTTAACGCTCCTAGAGCAGTTAGATGATCTAGCTTCATCTGCAACTTGAAGGCGACGTGCCAGTCGATCGCTTGGTCATTTTGCACCCTATTGGTACTAGACCGGTTATAAGACTCGTCCAACTCCAGTACAAACTCTGCCAGATCACCAATAGTTAAAACCTGAGCACAATGCCTAGGCAAATATTATTACGATACTCAACAAAATAGTTGGTTCGTACATGACAATGAAACATTTATTGTTCAAATCAAATACAACAATCAATAGCAATGAAAGAATTGTTTAACATTATACCTTTTTGTCATCAGGGTTCGAAGAAGGTGCCAACGTAGTAGGATTGGTTGACAGGAGAGGGTCATCAGGAGCTAGAGATACATGATTATTGGAGGAGGTGCAACAGTAGTAGCAGAGCCTTCCGACGTAGTTGGAGCAGTAGCTGGTGCAGCAGAGCCTTTTGACATAGTTGGACCAGGAGCAGGTGCAAGAGGGCCTTCCAACGTAGCGAGACCAGGACCAGGTGTAGGAGAGCCTTCCGACGTAGCGAGACCAAGAGCAGGTGCAGGAGAGCCTTCCAACGTAGCGAGACCAGGAGCAGGAGCCACCGCAGGATCTTCCTGAGCTTGCAAAGTAGTTAGACTAGGATCATCCTTAGCTTGCAAACTAGTGAGACTAGGATCATCTGGAGTAGCAGCAGTAGACACTTCATGATCATTCAGATCTATAGCTATTTCCACCACAGGATCTTTCTTTTACTATTGCGAGGCAACAATATCAGATAGAACCATAAGTATGCATGCATTTGTTTCATCACCGTTGCCACCCTTCTTTGCGGGAATAAGTGTGGAATCCTTTTCTGTCAGGGTCATTGTTGATGTCAACAATTGTGGAATTCCAGTTGAACTTTGATGCGGCAAAGAGACCTCAGAGGTTTTACCCAATTCAGTCAGAGGCATGATTAACTGGGGGGTATCTGGGAGTTGAATTTGCGGTGGTGGTAACCCGACATGCTGGTGCAACTGATTGAGGATGGTAGAGACGGTGGTAAGCACAATGTTCATGTTTTGCTCTATCCTCTGTACCACTTGCTCTAGCCACATGAATTGTATCTCCTCCTGATGAGCCAGTCTCTCATATAACCATTTTTGTAGCTCGGCCATACGGAGATTATTTTTGGTTTGTTTTGCTTGACCATCAACCAGTCTCTGAAGAATTAAGGCAAGCTCGGTCGGCTGACTGGTTAATTCTGGAGTGGCTGGTACAGTTTCTGTAGCAGATCGCGATGCACATACGTCATGGTCATAAGTGATTTGGAGACAAGGTACATATGTATTTTCCTCCTCACTGCCCTTGGTATCTAAGCAATCGTTCTTATTTCTGTGCTCATCATGAGATGGTTCATTCCTAGCTCTTAGGCCATGATGTCTGTATCCTGGTCTCGCTAGCTTGTATACATTGAATTGTGTTTTGGCATTGCTGTATCCTATCGCCAATTTTTGGGTCCGGTTTGCACCTCTCTACCGTTCTCATCTTTTTTAGTAAGATGACTCAGGATGACAGAGATCTAGTGAGCATATGGCATTTGTCGGGCCATGGTCAACCCATCATGGATAACATCTTGAATCTCACAAAAAATAAAGTCCATGATGTCGAACTCCCAGCCAGTCATGACATAAAGAAGAAGCCACTGCTGAAGACTAGTGATGGACTATGCATTGCCGATCCGTGGTACCAATGTCTTCCTTTGTGCCTGGTGAACCACATTGGCCTCAGGGGTAAGTATGTCGGGCGTGCAATATGCTCGGCGAGAAGGGAACGGCTCCACAAAAAGTTTGGCCATATCCTCGTCTGAAGAGAATGATCCACCAAGCAAACTATGACAAGGTGGTTCACCATCCCCGTAGACAATGTAGTGTAGGGACACATCACACGTATTGACTCCAAGACTATCAGCAATTTGGTGTCACCAAATTCTATGTGGAGCTCTCTAAAACATGACCTGAATGTACTCTCTGCTCTCAGGAATGTACACCATCGCATAGAAAACTCGGATCTAATTCTCAATATACTAATGATGCCCTAAGACCAAATCAGCCAATCCGGATAGTTGATCGAAGTATCCCTTAGTATTCTCTCCTCCCATGGCCATATTCATATGATTCCAGTTTATAATCTTGAGCTCAAATAGTTTGGTGGACAGATTTTTGTAGTTATAGTAGAAAGTTTACTGAATGACATTCCTAAATTTTTGTTTGACCCATCTATCATGGGATTTTTCAAACCACACATCCTCATACATAGATCTAAGCCTTTTAATCATTTGGTAGCCATGCATATGGAGGTTAATCATCCTTAGCGGCTCTTCTAGTGGAGCGTAAAGAGGAACCTCGTTCTGCTCCCTAGGGTCGGGCACAGGAAACTCAGCAGGACAGGATAGCCCACGCCACGTAGATTGCTGTCGCCTGGAAGGCGCCAAGGTGGACCCACCCCGTGTGCGACAGGATTGCGCAGAGGTTGACCCACCCCGTTGTTGATGGTTGTTAAGTACCAAATATGAGCATCAATATACTCAAGAATAAAGGAGGATTGACATTTCTTACACGCATATTTGGTTTCAAGTAATGTAGTTCCACTTGTGATTGTAGGATAGTTGATTGCAGGTGAAAAAGTACAAAAGGATGGAGAAAGCACCCTCTATGGATCCAAGAAATACGCTTCTGACCAATGGGAGGTTGCCATGCGTACATCCCATGGATCGAAGGGCCCACAAACTACCACAACCGCCTCAATCCACCTGATAATGCGCACAACTGCCATTGGAACTCACCAGGCAGTCACTCGGAGAAAGACGGTTACGAGAGGGGCGCACTGGGGGTCGGCTGAACCCATGGATCGGCCGAACTACCCTTGTCTCCTGTGATCTTCAGCTTCCACGTGGCGCTGCCTTACATCAGTTATGGGATATTCCCTGAAGATTCTCTCGTGGAACCACCTCCTGGAGCCTATAAATATGAGGGAGGGGCTCCATTCTAGGGCACACACACAACTAGTGATTCACTCTCTCCCTCTTAGTTTCCAAGTTAGTGGAGTTAGGCTAGAGTAGCTCTACTTCAAGTTCCAGGGTATCCTTGGAGTCTAGGGTATGGCTCCATTATCTTTTATTCCTAGGTTGACTTTATTCTATTGAAAGTATATATCTTCTTTATATAGTGTTGTGCTTGATTCTTATATGCATAAGTTAGATATATCCCCATGCTATCTTTATATGCTAGGCTTATACGCTTGTATGCTAGTCGTATACCCTTGCTATCATAGTATAGGATTATATACTCTCATGTGTGCTTATAGACCTTGCTACATGTTATACTTTGTGTGCATATATACCGTGTATAGCTTAGTTGATATATGCTACAACATCGGTTCAATGGCTATTTCTATGGCGGCTTTAGCCCTTGTCACAATAGCTTGGGTCGGCTAGAGTTTTGTTAACAATGCAAGCATGGTGCATGGATTGCTTAGCTTCATTGGATATGAGTTTGCCCCATGGGCCGCAGAGGTAGGCCGCAGGTGGTGACAACCCTATTAGTTCTTTGTAATCCTCCATATTCGAGTACGTTGTGTGAGTTCGTAAATTAGTAGTAACTTTGCTAGGTGGAACCAGTATGAGAACTATCTCCCCGTGTGTGCCCAGGTGCATAGGCCTAAGTTCTATACAATATGTATGTATGTTATGCTTGTATGATATGTGTAGTATATAGGAAGTACATATGAACCTAGAGCTAACTCTTAGTCCTTCTCCCTAGCTTAGTTATTTTGAGATGAATCATGTGTGTGTCACACCTCTATCTAGCTATCTTACCCCTGCCTTGAATATTGTCTCTACCCATTTATGGTATACTCATATGCATAGTAAACTCTTTTGACTTACCTGCCTTCCTTTGGGAAATACGATACCCCTAGGAATATTCTTGGGTGAAATGCTACAATGGTATATCCATGCTCTTGCCTATTTATTCGTGATCGTTAAATATACCAACAACCATATCTAGTGCCATTGTCAGGGAAGGCACTGGTTAAAAGTTTTTACATTTTATATGTTTATATTCATAGTTGGTAGATCTTTACTCAAGCAGACTAACCTTGATATGACCTTTACTCAAGCAGGCTAACCTTGATATGATCTTTACTCAAGCAGGCTAACCTTGATATGTCTTCTCTATCTTTGATATGAAGACAGGTACTGTATGATTGGTATCGACTTGCCGACTAACTTCACTGAGAATCCGGAGTCACTTGTGAGAAGAGTACGATCTTATGTCGTTCCTCCTCAGATTACTCTCTCAATAGTCGTCTTAGATTCTTTTGCACCATCTACGCCAACCGCTATGGCCCAGAAGACTCTTCGTGAGTACTCCGCTCCCTCAATCTCTCAAGTGCTAAAAGGCCCTAAGGTGGACATGGGGAACGCAAGCTTCAAGATCAAGACGAGTCTCATTACCATGGTGCAGGCCAGCCCATTATGTGGGAAAGCCAACGAGGACGCGAGCGCCCATCTATAGCAGTTCCTAGAGCTCTGCAGCACCTTCACCATCAGAGGGGTAAGTGAATATGCTATTAATCTCTGACTATTTCAGTTTTTTCTTTTTGGGAGAGCGAAGCAATGGTTCTATGCGAGCTGTTCAAAGATTAATATGTGGAACAAATGCTCGACGGCATTCCTCGTGAAGTTCTTTCCATTGGGCAAAACCAATGCCCTTCATGGAAGGATTTCGAGTTTCCAGCAAGCAGCTATGGAGTCAATTCCCAAGGTGTGGGAAAGGCTTCAGGAGTACATCTTGGCCTATCCTCACCACGGGATGGATAAATGGCTCATTCTCAATAATTTTTACAATAGGTTGACTCCGACAGTCCGAGGCAATGTCGATGTTGCTGCTTGAGGAGCCTTCTTCTCACTTATCATTGATGCTGCTACAACATTGATCGAGAAGATGGTCTCTAATCAATGTGGAATGACAACATCAAAGAGAAAACTGGCATGTCCAACACCATCCAAGCTATGGATTCTCACATGACATGTGAGGTTTGTGGAAACACTGGACACTCAGGGAATAATTCCCCTAAGACTCAGGAGGACGTGTTGTACATGAACAGCAACAACAATGGATATCATCTACAAGGAGGCCTAGGGTGGAATCAGCAATGCCCTTACCAAGGATGTAACAACGGTAATTCTTTCAATCCTAACCAACCCTCCTTCAAAGATATCATTTTTGGGAAAGCTAAGATCAATGAAAGTTTCACTAAAAAGTTAGCTGCCAATGAGAAAACCTTGGATAGCCTCAACATAAAACTTGATGGTCTTTCTTCTACTTTCAAGGACCAGCTGAGCTTTAATAAGATGCTAGAAATCCAGTTAGCTCAGCTGAGCTTTAATAAGATGCTAGAAATCTAGTTAGCTCAACTGACTGCTGTTGTTCCTTCTGCTAAGATTGGGAACACTTTGGGGCAACCCGAGTCTTCTCATGAAAATGTTAGTGCGGTTACCACCAGATGGGGTAAGCCATCTCGGAGGCCATTTGTTGCTAACCATGCAGGAAAAGCCCATACACCAAGGAAAGAATCATGGGATGAACTAGTAGCTACAAGCAAGGAAGATCCGAGATACCCGGCGATCAGCTACTCGATCTGTGGCTATTACATCGAGCAGGCCCTTTGTGACCATGGAGCAAGTGTCCACATCATGCCCAAGGTAATATTTGAAAGGTTGAGCTATCCTACTCTTTCCCCCACCTTGATAAGGTTGCAGCAAGCCAACTCGACGATCTGATACCCCGGGGGAATAGTAGAGGATCTTCCGGTGAAAATCCAAGGTTCCTACATCTTCGTGGATTTTGTGGTCCTCGATATGGAAGGTGATTTGGGAATGCCGCTCATTCTTGAGTGACCATTCCTGGATGACGCTAAGGCAAGGATCAATGTTGGAGCTGGAGAAATCTATTTCTGCATTGCGAGGAAGAATATGATGTTCAAGTTTCAACCAAGGGATGATGAGTGGCACAGGAAGTGGACAGAGCCACAGCCCTAATCCAAGAAGCCACCGACGGCACCGACAAAACCTAAGAAGACCAAAGAAGGTGTGTCAGAAGGTGGATCGAGCATCTTCATCCACTTCTCCAGGATGGAATGCTGAGTGCTAAACATGATGGAGAAGAGTCCCGCTCATCGGACTCAAAATGGTGAGCCCTTCGCTGAAAGGAAAAATTGGAAGTTATCTCATATTTCCCTTTCAAAACTTTGATTTCCCGATCATTTGATTTTTCCAAATTTATATTTATTTTTTCTAACCCACATTTGCATGCTGGTATTTTTCTTGCCTTTTTTTCCTTTTCATAAAAAAAATTGAGAATGATTTTTGGGTTAAAATCCCTGTGTAAAATCTTTTGAGTATTTATGAAGAAAACTTTGGCCGAGGCACCCAAGCATGACGTCATGTAGCCGTTGGGAAACCTCTGGCCAAAGGGGGTAGCTGGTGGGGCCCACCGAGTGTCAGCCGAACCAGGAGCAACAGCTCCTGGGTCCCACTTGTGCCAATGTCTTGTAGCCGTTGAGCACGGTCGGGATCCGACCGTTTGCCCCATTTGCTCTATAAATATAGGCCGAGAGGGGGTGATCTTCACCTATTCAACACACTTCATTCACTCTCTCCCTTTGCACTCTTTGCTCTTAAGTTTTCTTGGAAGTTTTGCTCAAAGTTGAGTGCAAGCAATTTCTCTCTCTTGATTTCTTTGCTGCAATATTGGCCAAGCATTTGAGGAGCAACTTCGGGTAAGAATTTCATTCGATTACGCTAACCCGTTCCAAGTTGCTCTTGTGTTTCCTTTGTCTTCGGTCGAAAGCATGAAGTGGTTTGCCGGTGCATTCAGGAGGATGACAGGTTCAAGCTCATCCCGTTCGCGGACTAACATGAGCTCTCCTCACTCCTCCAAACCAATACCGAGCTCGACCTTGATGGACTATGAAGAAGAGGAAGAAGAGCAAGCTGAATCGCAAGTCCAAGCTATGGAGGTGGACGCAAGTGATGCCCCCTACCTCGACTTGTAAGGTGATTGAGAGAAGCAAGCCTATGCCATCCTCAAGGATCAGGCCTTCGGTCACACCAAGGCCTATGGCCCAGAACTTTTAGAGAAAATAGGTATGGATATTGACTTCGCCTCTGTTTGGTCTGCTATCGGGTGGGATGAGTTTTCACTGGTTGAGGAGTTTGGTTCTCGGCCCCTCACCATCCAGTTTCTTTACATTCTTTGGGAGGTGACAGATAGTGTTTCTTTCCAACTTTTCAGGATGGAATACTATTTTACTTGGAAGGAATTTAGCTGTCACCTCGGTTTTTGTCCTTGTTGCATTGTTTTTCTCAACAAAGCTTGCCGTAGTTTCTCTCGACATAGTTTTTGGGGTGAAATTTCTTGTTAGATGGTCATGGGAAATTTGCACCTCGGTGCAATGACATTCATAATCCAACCCTTCGCTTGATGCATATGTGGCTTGCAATCACTCTCTTCCCAAGGGAGGATGTTAGACCTGTGCGCAATGATGAGTTGATGATTTTATATGCCATGGTCAAGAAGATCAAGATCTCCCCGTCCAAGCTATGGTTAGACAATGGCTTGAGAATTTTAGGATGTTTTGTCCCATTGAGTGTACTTCTTTGATCACTCACGTCGCTTCGAGGATTGGGGCTCTAGATGGGAATGCTATTCCGTTCATTGAGACACCTCGTCCTCACATCGGCAAAGTGTATTTGATTTATGGCCACACACTCAAGAAGGGCTCGGATGATTTTTTGGTTTTCTTCTTTCCCGGCTGTACAAATGAGATCCCATTTCCTAACCCAGGGCTTCATTTGTATAATTGCCGGTCGCTAACCATGCCTCTTGAGCCATAAGGGGAAGCTCAAACGAGCAATGTTTCTGGTGGGAGGATGACAAGGAGCATGTCGAGGAGTGCAGCCATGTAGTAGCCACCACCATCACAGCCACAACCACAACCTCCCGTACCTACACTACTGGCAGGATGGGCTCCGACTGGGTACATGCTCGGGGTTACACCTGGATATGCTCCTGATTGAGAGCAGCCCTCCTATCAGCACGGGGCAAGTAGCTCGGTGTGGCAGAGCATGGGTAGTGATGAGTGGGCCCAACCAATCCATCGGGACCGGTCCACTAGTTCCAGTGCCAGTGGTTTTGCTTCCACGTCCACCACTCGTTGCTCATTTTTAGCTCGAGACCATTCTAGCCTTGCTTAGCAGCTTAGTGAGCTCACCATGCGCACTAGCGACATGGAGGAGTTGCTGAACCAACACATCTAGTCCACTCAAGATTGACAGTGACAAATCGGCAAGAGGATCCACAAGATGCAGCAGTTCCAGCGGCAGCAGTGAGAGGAGCTATAGGCTTACTTTCATTGGACGGGGTACAACCCCAACCAGCAGCAGTGAGCCTGAAGCTAGCTTTGGGGAGGACCCCCACAAGAGAGGTAACTTGTATCTTTACTGCTTTCAGAATATGCATGATAAAAACAAATAAAAATCTGAAAAAAACTAAAAAGGCCAAAAATATTTACTGCTTTCCTATCCATGGTAAGAATTTTTTAATTCTCCATGGTTGAAATGATGAATAGTTGCTCTGTTTATTTCCTCTCATATGTCTTGCTACAACTTAGTATCCTACCCATGCTTTTGAGTTTGTTGGCTTGCATGATCAAACCTTAGCTTGAAACTTGTGGGTAGCAAAAAGCATGATTCATGTCTAGGTTGTTGTGAGACATGATATGGTAGAATAGAGTTGCTATGATTTTGTTCTACGTGATGCTTGATATCCGGAGTTTTATTTTTGAAAATGCTAAAATCATAAGTTCCTCAATGATCATAAATTCCTATCCAAGGCCATATGTGATCCTATTACATAGATTCCAAATCTGCAGCTTGTTCTCTCATCGAGCTTTGTCAAATTGTTGTGACCCTTAGCGAGAAACTTGTCATACTTCCATAATCAAGATCACGTACACGCCACCACCATTTGCTAAGCTTCTACATTGGAAACTAGCAATCATCATTTCATCCATCCACAAAATAAAGATCCATGCTATTTTATGACCTCTGTCTCCAAAGTTATCCTTGCAAAAGAGACTTGGGCTATGCAAAAAAATAAAATAAAGTACATGCATATGAAAGCATGATGAAAAACGAGAGAAAAGAGAAAAGAAAAAGATAACCCATGTCTCAAAAGAAAGAAAGCAAGGAGAGAGAAGGATCATGCAAAAAAAAGGAGTCCGTATACCATCAACCATATTCGCCATCCACACACATGCACATCTTGATCAGGTTGTATGACTTGCTTCTCCAAAGGATCCGGTCTTTGACTTAGCAACAAATGAGGAACATGTATGCCTTCATTCTTCCATACCTACAGCTCCACATATAAGCCTATTAGGAGTAGGTTGTGAAAGAAAGGCAATCCAAAGGCAATCCAAAGCTATGGTGAGGAATCATACACATTGAGTGATCTGAGAGTATCATTTGAGAATGTTTATTTCTTTTGAAAAACTTTGCAAAACCTCCGGATTGATAGCTGATCAAAGGATGAGTGAATGGTGCCCTATAAAACCGTTCTATCTCTCAACCGCCCAAGACAAGGTGAAGCTACATGCCCCACAGAAGTAAGGTAAGAGGTAAGATTAATGCCAACTTATTCAATTCTAGGTAGAATATTTTGTTGTAATCTTTGCATAAGTTAGGAATACAGCATAGTAGCAACTCCTGATCAACCAACCTAAGTCTTAGCATTTCTCAAGATGAGCAAATGACTAGCTTGGGGGAGCTGATGATGGTCGTTAAGTACCAAATATGACCATCAATATACTCAAGAATAAAGGAGGATTGGCATTTCTTACACACATATTTGGTTTCAAATAGTTTAGTTCCACTTGTCCTTGGCGAATATTTGGTTGCAGGTGAAAAAGCACAAAAGGATGGAGAAAGAATCCTCTATAGATCCAGGAAACACGCTTCTTGCCAATGGGAGGTTGCCACATGTACATCCCATGCATTGAAGGGCTCACAAACTGCCACTACTACCTCAATCAACTGTATAACGCACACAACTGCCATTGGGACCCACCAGGTAGTCACTCGGAGAAAGGCGGTTATGAGAGGGGCCCACAGGGGGTCGGACGAACCCATGGTTCAACCGAACTGCCCTTGTCTCCTCTCTTCTCTTGCTTCCACATGGTGCTACCTTACGTCGGTTATGTGATATTCCCCAAAGATTCCCTCGTAGAACCGCCTCTTGAAGCCTATAAATATGATGGGATGTTCTCCATTATAGGACATACATACAACTAGTGATTCATTCTCTCCCTCTTAGTTTCCAAATTAGTGAAGTTAGGCAAGAGTAGCTCTACTTCAGGTTCCAGGTCTCCTTGGAGTCTAGGGTATGACTCTTGTATCTTTTATTCCTAGGTTGACTTTATTCTATCAAAGTATACATCTTGTTTATATAGTGTTGTTCTTGGTTCTTATATGCATGAGTTAGATGTATACCCATGCTATGTTGATGTGCTAGGCTTATACGCTTGTATGCTAGTCCTATACCCTTACTATCATAGTATAGGCTTATATACTCACATATGTGCTTATAGACCTTGCACTTGTTATACTCTGTGTGCATATATACCTTGTATAGCTTAGTTGATCTATGCTACGGATCGGTTCAATGGCCATTTCTATGGCGGCTTCAGCACTTGATACAAAAGCCCGGTATGGCTAGAGTGTTGTCAAAAGTGCCAGCATGGTGCTTAGATTGATTAGCTTCATTGGATATGAGTTCGCCCCACGGGCCGCAGAGGTAGGCCGCAGGTGGTCACAACCCTATTGGTCCTTTGTAATTCTCCATGTTCGGGTACACTATAGGAGTTCGTAAATTAGCAGTAACTTTGCTGGGTGGAACCAGTACAGGTACTACCTCCCTGTGTGTGCCTGGGTGCATAGGCCTGAGTTCTATACAATGTGTATGTATGTATGCTTGTATGATGTGTACAATATATATGAAATACATTTGAACCTAGAGCTAACTCTTAGTCCTTCTCCCTAGCTTAGTTATCTTGAGATGAATCCTGTGTGTGTCACACTTTCTATCTATCTATCTATCTTACCCCTGCCTTCAGTATTGTCTCGATCCATCTATGGTATACTCATATGCATAGTAAACTCTTTTGACCTACCCACCTTCCTTTGGGAAATTTGACACCCTTGGGAATACTCTTTTGTGAAATGCTACAACGGTATATCCGTGCGCTTGTGGATTTATTCGTGATCGTTAAATATACTAACAACTGTATAATTGAGGAACACTAATAACATAGATATTGGTAGTATATGCAGATCACTGATAATACAACGGGCGACACGGGTGTTACAAAATGAAAGATCACTGATCTACTCATAGCTAGGTAACAACCATGTTCCTCGCGACGAAATCAAATTCCCAGGAACCTGTGTAATGCAGATCGCAGGATCATTGTTGACACCTACCATATTTCTTAGTCCCTGCTAGTAGAGACAATATTGCGACCCTTCATCATGCCAATCAGTTCCTAGGAAGTAAATGTGATTTCCCTTCAGGTTAGGCAAGCCACAAATGGCATGTTCTTGTACAACAATGCACTTGCCAAGTCCAAACAGGATGATCTTATTGTGGAACTCTGGAGCTGTCTCCAAGGGAATAGGCTACCAAATGTCACCGACGAATGAATGCAGAGTAAATTCCACTAGCTCAACATCTTTCTCGCTGATGTCCCAGGACCGGGTGCTGTGCATCCTCTTCTCACGAATAATAAAGAACAATCAGTCTTGACCTTCGAGTAGAGAAGAGTTGCTCATGCCAAGAACCCATGATAACCGGAGTCCAACGGCTTGAGGAGGTGCTGGAAGATGATGCCCCAAGTAGATCCGCATGTGTTCAGGAGAATTGCGTGAGAAATCTTTTGAAGGTATGATAGTCCAGTCAGATTGGCTTCACAAATGCCATATGCAGATGGGCATTGACCCTAGTGATGGAGTAGCTTTAAGGGGCCACAAATTAGTTACCACAAGAAATGACTCAACGCGAGTACGTGTTTCCAAGCCCAAGATGCAATCATCAAGAGAACCCATACGGCACCATGCTGGAAGTCGAGGAGGGATAATGTGCTCCTGATGAGACAAAGGATTCAGCAGGAATACAGTGCTCTCATCTATGTCATCTATGGCAACAAGATGTCCAGATCCACCCCAACCAATCAGCCTATGCCTTTTCCCAGCTAATGTTGGAAATGAGACCTCAAATAGTTAGTAACCCACGGTTGATGCAAATGTCATTGCTCCAGATTCACATATATGTTCGGATTTCAGAATCCAAGGGTCAAATGGGCATGCCTCACCTGAACGTGTGCATTCCAACTCTTACAGACTGCTATGAACCTGATGCAATCTCCTGCATCACTGATCTGATTAGCAATGTCACAACAAGATCTAGCATAAGATTTGCCAAGGAAGGACCCATGTTTGAGGAGAGATTGACTGGAATAGCAAAAGAACAAGGTAGGGGGAGAACAATAGAGGATTCATAATAGATAGAGAAGGGGCAAGTTATGGATGAGGCAGATATTGCAGTTCTAAGATAGAGTAAGGATGAGGGAGTGGAAGCGGTTGCCGAAGTTCCGGTGTATTAACATTTTGTAGAAAGGACCTTCTTGAGTAACAACTACATCTGTCTGTTCATGTTCACCGGATCATCTTGTTTAACTACTGTTTACTAGACCAAAATTTCTTATATAACTACTATTTAACTATTGTATTCATGGGAACATTTTATCTCAATACAATGTATCACTTGTTTAAATGCTATGGCTTGTATGTATTTCAAGTCAAATTATCTATTTGAATCCATGGATTAAAATTATGTATTTCTATCACCAATGAACCCACACCTCTAAAGATGAAGATAGAATTTGCATGGCACTCATGAAGAAATTAATGTGGCACTCATGAAGAGATTGGATGACCGCTTTATGGTTTTACATTACTTTGCGGGGGCTAGTTGTCAATATGGTTAGCATAAGTTTATATTGTTACCTCGTTCTCTTCCCTTGTCGAGTAAGCTACTTCATTCTTGTAACCACCAAAAAAAACCCTAGTATGGTAGCACGCCTCTGTCGTACATAGATCTATGGGCCCACCAGAAGGTTTGGACAGACCCAAATATGGGGCAGGACACCGAGACGTATCTAACATGGAGACCATGATGCAAGGCGACGTAGTCTACATGGAAAGACAGGAACTAGTTGAGGATTAGGAAAGTACTTGTTGTAAGTATGGCTTCTCTAGTTGTATCCGACTACTATTCTTGTAACCAACCAACTTGTAACCCTACCCTCGTGTATATAAGGCAAGGCAAGGATCCCCTCCAAAGCAATCCAATAAAACCAACACATAGGATGTAGGATATTATGATATTCAGCGACCCAAACCAGTCTAAACCGTGTGTCTATGTTTACCTTCGAGTTCCTAATCTCGACGAGCCCCACCAACCAAAACACTACCTTGGGCACCCCCCTCGGTAGGTTGCTGGGTCTAAACATCGACAGCTGGCGTGCTAGCTATGGGATCTCACCAAGAATCTGCTGGTGAACTTGATGGCACAATTCATCATCAAGCCAATTGTCGCGTTCAAAGAAAGTGTGATATTCATCTTTGGCTCTTGGGTTTGTGTTGTAGACGGTATCGGAAGCTTCTGCCGCCACATCGCGCTAGCCCCGGAGAGGAGGCAGCCAACCATGAAGATCCAACGCAAAGCTCTTGAGGATCTCATCGAGAATTTCAATGAATTTTCAATTTCTAACCTAGTTAGAGGCTGGGGGGATGAGTCCAAGTACAACTCAACTTTTTCCACCAGTTGCATTGACTCGCACGAGCTGGCGCAGCAGCCATTGTGTGAGTCGGATTACTTAAGAGTCGATTCCCATTCGGACTCCGCAACACGGCCACTGTCTACCAGGTGGTCCTGTCCAGATCGCAATCCGATATGGATGAGATTGTGGACCTCGAATACTACTCGGATCCAGATGGAGAGACTCATTTGTCATGTCCACAACAAGGCCTGGTAATCACATTAACTCCACAAGGCAGGTTCGTCAACTGGCCCAACATGAAGCCACCCGACCTCGCCATGGACGATGACTCGTGCCTCATCACCTACCTTGACACTCTCCCGTACCAGGATAGAGCTCCTAACACCCATCACAGAAGAAGACGGCTCCACAAAAGTCATCACCTCTAGTTCGGGAAGCTTCTCACTAGAGCGAGAAGTCTTCGCTGTCATCGGAGGACAAGAAGCCAAAGAAGATGAGCGCACTACTGATGTCGTCGAGGAAGAAACTGAAGCTCAAACAAATCGACAAAGGGCAAGGAACACTGTGAGAGCGGAGCGTCGGCGCTGTCTTGCAGTCTACCAATCTAGAATCTGGATAGAGCTTTTGGAGTAGTTCAGACTCGCCATCATTGTACTCCTCTAGCCATAATCATGTCCATAGACCTAATCACCCACGCGATGCCCCAGAACAAGTACACCGAGCAGCTCGTTGACCTGGTAGAACTTGCGGTCGAGCAACTCGATTGCATGAACCCTATACAGTCAGTGAACCCCTCCGGATCCCACAGGATCTAGCATGGTAGTAGCCATAGGGGCCCTCTCCTAGGGGGAGCCAGAGGCACTAGACCAAGTCAAGCTAGTGGCTCCAAACCAAGTCAAGCTAGTGGCGCCAGACCAAGTCAAGCCGGAGGCGCAAGACCTAGTCAAGCAGGAACTGAAGGGAGCAAAGCAGGACCCTCGGGAGGCAGCGGCCATCGTGGACATGCATCGGAACGCCCGGTGGAAGACCTCCATAGCAAGATAAATTCCAGCCGTGACAGCCACACCATCATTGAGGGCCGGCGTCGGGAGCGTGAGCAAGAAGCTGAACAACTGGTGGATGACGTCAATGGGTTCACCGCTTTCTCAAGACGCGTGAGGAGGACAACTCTACCCAAAAAGTTCAAACCCACGGGTATCAGCAAGTACGACGGCAAGCAAGACTCAGTGCAATGGCTCCGGTGCTACTCGCTGTCAGTCCAATCAGCTGGCGGAAACAATGACACCATCTATTTTCCCATTTATATGGAGGCGACACCTGTCACATGGCTTGAATCGCTCGAGAAGAACTCCATCAACTCATGGGATGATTTGAAGGTAGCCTTCACCAGCAACTATGCTGGGGCAATGCAATGTCCGGTAACAAGATCGACTTGTCCCAGGTCAAGCAGCAAAAATGTGAGACCCTCCGAAGCTATGTACATTGCTTCTTCATCAAAACGGCCACAATCGTGGATGTTACGGAGCGCGACATCATCAACTGCTTCCAAGACAGTCTCCATGATTGCCGGATGTTCAAAGAGTTTGGCAGAAGACGGCCCAGTGATGTCAAATCTTCGAAGATTATGGCTCAGATTTAGGCGGATGAAGAAGAACTGGAGATTGAAAGAATCGAGTCCAACCGCAACAAAGGCGAAAACAACAACAATCAAAACAGCAATGGCCAACTTGATGACAAGAACCGCAACAATTGCCCCAACAACGACAACCAAAATAACTACTCGGGAAGTCAGAACTACTAGCGCAAGCCAAAAAACACAGTCACGACACTATAGCGCCCACCCAAGAGCATCGCTAACAGGAATTTAGACATGCCCTCGTTTAACAAGCTCCTGTAGAAGTAGTGCCTATGTCACCCGCACCACGAACACTCTGCGTGGGATTGTTTTATCCTACACAGAGCCATGAAAGATGCACCGGAACCATTTGGCACGAAAGACAAGGGCAAGGGCAAGGAAGATGAAGATGACAAAACCAATAGCAAGTTCTAGAACCCGTCCAACACAATCAACGTCATCTTTGGCGGAACCATGGGCACCGCCACCAAGCGGTCCCAGAAGCTTACTCTACCCGTGACGCCTACATTCCTCAAGTGGTCCAAGGTGCGAATTACCTTCTCCCGGGTGGATCGGTGGACTAGCCTCTCAGACCCAGGGTGATATCCTCTCAACCCAGACTCGGTGGTCGCAGGCTCCAGACTCACCAAAGTACTCATTGATGATGCAGCGGTCTCATTGTCCTATTCACCAAAACGCTGAAGAAGATGGGCCTCCATGTCACCGACATGCTCACCCCGTGTCGGCGTTTAAACCCGGCAACCTACAAAGGGAGTACCCGAGGTAGAGTTTTGGTTGGTGGGTGTCACCAAAATCAGGAACTCGATGGTATACGTAGGCACGTGATTTAGACAGGTTCGGGCTGCTAGATCGCGTAATACCCTACGTCCTGTGTGTAGCTTGGTCAACCATTGGTCATTGTGACCATTCACCAACAGTTAAATCTATCCCTTGTGATAAATCTTGTAACTTCCGGACAAGTGCAAAAGTCTCGGCCAAGTGAGAAAATGTCAGGACATTACCTCCGTTAACTCTGCCACTGTTATAAAGGGAGGGAGAAGTTACCCCTCCCGTTTACTCTATCATTTGCCATCTGCTATCTGCCTTTGCGAAAGACCCGGCAATCGAGCGCCGCCGCAATCCAATCTTAGATCGCCAGCGCCATCCCCCCCTCGGCCGAGCCTCCGGGTGTATGCGGGTGAAGGGACATGCGAGCATCAGGATGGGGAAGAAAGCTACTGGTTCCAATGGCGCTGAGGGTTCCAAGAAGGGATCCAGGAAGGGGAAGCAACCCCAACTGCCACCGCCGAAGTACGGAAAAGCCAACCAGACTGCTTCGCCGAATTAGGCTATGGCCTGGAAAAGATCTACCATGAAGGAAGCAAAGATTATAGAGTTGGTGGTAGTGAAGCTGTTGAAAGAGCAGGTAACCATAGGCTGGAGGTGTGGTTGTGGTGATGCATGGCCTTTTGAAGCTCATCCTAATGAGACGGTAACCTTCCGGCTTTTCGTTGAGCGAGGTTTTGCTGTCCCCACTTCTGATTTCTTCCGTGGTCTTCTGGAGTATTACCATTTGCAACTTGTTCATCTGAATCCCAATAGTATCCTTCACATTGACATCTTCGTGCATCCGTGTGAAGCTTTCTTCGGAATCCAACACCACTTCAACTTGTTTCGGAAGATTTTCCATGTCAAGCCACAACCAAGCAAGGATCATGCGAATGTAGTAGGAGGAGCGGTATCTAGATCTGGGAGAAGAGCAATCGTGTGTATCTGGACTACGAAACTATCGATTTGCATTTCGACTGGAAGGAAAAGTGGTTTTATGTTGAAAATCATAAACCACAACTACCAAAAGTTACTGGCCACCACCCGGAGTGGAACAGCAGATGGATCGATCAACTGATGACTGGGGAAAGCAACCAAATACCCGAGCTTCTGGCTAGAATTGATGACCTAAAGAGGGAAAGATTAACGGGTATTATGGTGGCTGCCAGTTTCCTGAAGAGACGAGTACAACCCCTACAGCTTCATCATACATGGGGTTATGAATACTCGGGCCTTAATGATCCGTCGAGGATGTCACCCAATGAGATTTCAACTGATGAAGTGATGGTGAGGTTGAACCGGATGTTCAAGAACGTCGGTAATATCCCCAGGCAGTCGAAGAGGTCGACGCCGTCAACAAGCTGAGAGAAGTAAGTACCCATAGTCATAGCTTCCAAGTACCTATGCATTGTTGATTTTTTTTGCCGACATATTTCCTCCTACGCAGGAGGACGCACTCGTGTTCTTTTCGCTCCCTCCTCCTCTCGGTGCTGATGATAGTAAAAGTGCCCGACGGACCTTTGGGTTGGGTTGCTCTGTAATTGGGGCCGCCCAAGAGGAAGAGAAGGAGGATGAAGAGAATGAGTCCCTCAGCAGCTTTGACACTGATGCTGCTAACAATTTTGTTGTGCAGCATCGTGCTTCGGAGCAGGCCGGAGCAACCTCAAGCGCGTCGAAGCGTCCTACTGAAGCGTCCAGTGTAGCCCCGCCGCCGACAAGGAGACGGACGACGGTTGTCAAAAGGCGCATTTTCGTAGTCTTCGCATCGTCGAGGATGCTCCTCCGTCAGTAATAAACTTCGAGGAAGGGCAAGACCCTGAGGTGCATGTACGGTTAAGCTTGTATAGTAATGCCAAGACTACTGATCATGGCTTCTTTTTCTTGCAGGCGGCCGATGATGTAGTTGAGACTACGGAGATGGCAGCCGATACTACTCCAATAGAAGTTCCAGCTGCCGGAAAGGACATTAATGCTGGAGATGATCGCGAGCCCCCCGCTGCTGAAGTGAACCCTGCGGGTACTGAGGTATTCATAGGGGATGAAGTTGGGACTACCCTAGCTGGCAAAATCCAGGAAATGCTTTCGCGAGCCCCACCAAGGGTGTCCGTCCCTATTGTCCAGCCGATGCGCTTGGTGGGGAACCCATCACTAAAGCTGCGGAGATCCACCAGGTGAGTACTCTATTATTATTTTAGCACCAATTTTGTATCGAGTACTTGGTTGTCTTCCTTTTCTTATGCTCTGTCTTGTGTAGGACATCCTCAAACGTGGACCTTGGTGTACCAAGTTCGGGGTCTACAACTGATGGCGCCAGCCGCTCAATTGAAGATCCAGCTCGCGCGCCTACCATAGTCCCGACCGAGGAGAATCCGGCTCTGACACTAGAGGCGGGTGCCACATCCTTTGTTGTCGCACTGATGCGTGGTGTGATCAGCTCACT
Organism: Setaria italica; assembly: GCF_000263155.2. Lineage (NCBI taxonomy): Eukaryota > Viridiplantae > Streptophyta > Magnoliopsida > Poales > Poaceae > Setaria > Setaria italica. The sequence goes on along the minus strand of NC_028458.1, from coordinate 23,320,896 downwards.
GAGAGATGTTACGGTGCTAGCCACTGAGCCCGCTGTGCCTAGAGCGCTCCCCGAAGCCGTGCCTTTGGAGAATCCGCCCACGTCGGAGGTCTTGGAGGTGATACCTCTTAACGTTGCTGCTCCTGGAGACTTTGAGCTCGAGGCTGCGTGGACTCTTGAAGCTGTGGCTGTCGCAGCTGGGACATCGTCTGAGGTAGGGATATCAACAAGCCGCGAACTAGTCTCAGTACCCGGCACAAGGAGCGAGTTGCCCACGGAGGGTCTGCTGCGGCTTGAGGAAATCCAGGCCTTTGAGGGCCCGTTGTTGGATCCGCAGACAGTGGCTACCATTCCAGAGATGAACCAGCGTGTCACGTCGTTTACTGAGTTAAATTCTTATTTTGGTCTTGTACTATTTATCTTGCAAGTTGTCTTCTGCGCATCCTCCAAGTACTAATATCTGGTGAGCAGGACCTGATCAACAATTCTTGCTGGAATGCCCAATTTTTGTGGGAACATGGCAAAGCCGTGCACCAGATTGAGGTGCTGGAGAGACAACTGGCCGAAGAACGACTGCAATCCTCGCAGCTCGTGATGAAGTTTGACAGTACGACAATGTCTTTCCAAGCGAAGAGGCAAGAGTTTATGAGTGAAAAAGACCGTCTTGTTGCCCGTAACAAGTCGTTGTACCACAAGATTGAAGGTGAGTACTCGCATTTGTGGCCTCCATCTATCTGTAATCTGTAGTTTTTTTATTGACTTCTTGTTCCCATTGCGCAGAATATAAAAATCAAGAAACTGTGCTAAATAACTCCATCACCGGTTGGAAGAATGCCTTCTACCAGTTGACCGATCAGAATGATAAGTTGGTGCAACGGGTGGAGAAGATGGAGCATGATCTGGAGAAGGAACCAAAAATGCACCGGGATGGTGAAGTAAGCCTTGTTGAAGCCATGACTACCCTCCGGGCGCAACAAGATGAACTTCAGTAGTGGGCTGAGGTGGCTCAGCCCTTGGCTGATATGGTGGAGCCCCCAGTTGAAGGTGTAGAACCTCGCCCACTAGTGGAAAAACTCTGAGATGCGCCAGTGAAGATCACCAGCTATATCCAGGGATGGCGAAGTTTGTGTCCAAACAACTGCTAGGCTTTGTCAAGTCCTTCTACCCCAAGGCCGACCTGTCTCCTATCACGGAGGGGATCGCTGGGGACTGTACTGGTGAAGTCTTTTAGCAGTATCTGGAAGAGGTGGATCCCATCGCTGAAGAGGTGGCCAAGTATTTGGATCTGTAGTAGAGTTATCTTTTTCCCCCTTTTTGGTTGGGCATGAAAAACATAAGTCCTGTAATGGAATACCTGTGTATATCACTTTAAGTCTTTGAGCGATTTGTTTCTCTTTGACTTAGTTATCTGCATCATTTAGTGCATCTCAAACTTTGGTCCTGATTCTGCTCGTTCGACCAAGTTGAGTGTCTGCGCACCAGGCTACTATTATGAGCCTCTTCGGAAGCGATTTGTTGGGTACTTGGGTACTCGAGCTATCCGGTAGTAATCATCAAGTAGTGTCTCCAGGATTCTTCATGATAGGGCTTTTTCCCTTGACCCTTCGTAGCGGAGGACTTGCATTATTGTTGTTTCATCAGGAAGGACACACGGGAGTACTGTTCGCCCTTATCTGGTTGTAAAAGGGGCGAGCCGTATGTGAGCACGGGCTCCTGATTGCTGACGATAAGGATAAGATTCACGTGAATATTGTACTGGTGTCTGGCACTCAAGGAACTTTTATTGTGAAGTCACAAGCACGTGGAGTGTCACTCTTGTTGCCTTGGCTATAAATAGGGCTGCTTCTGCCTTCGGAGAGCTCATGGCTTGGGTTATAGCGATAGTTGGTTTGAAGCTTTTGCTCTTCGCTAGGGGTAGCTTCCACTAGATCTCATGATGCTAGGAGAATTCTCGTAATGTGTGCCCAGATGCTCCTTCCCTCTGCAGTCTCTTCGGCTAAGTCCGGCAGCCACGATTCTAGAAGAATTCTCATAAGGAGAGAGCACCGTGCGTCCCGGTCTTTATCCAGGTCACTGCTAAGGGGGGACTGAAGTACAGCTTCCTTGAGCGCAGCTTTCTTGCGTGCGCTCTTTTTTCCTTTTCCGCCTTGACGCTTCTTGCTCCAAGGTGTAGAGTAGTCCTGGAGCTATTCACACACGCATTGTGTGATATTGTAAAAGCTTAGGACTTCTGTTGTAACTGCTGATAAGCAGAGGCTTGTAGTCGTTGTTGAGCATACTATTGTATTTTTGTTGCCCCAATTTCTTTGAGCAGTGGCATTGATGTACGTTATGAATCCTGGAGCTGCAAAATTCGTTAATATGAAATGCTCTCAAGACAAAATTGTCATAAATAATTAGTCAAACCGAGTAGTTTATGTACTCTCAGACAACTTGGTGGCTCTTGCGCTGCTAGTCCGTTTTGCGAACTGCTAGGTGAGTTGAATAACTCGTGTGGACTTGTAATTACAAGTGTCACTGGGGCATTGTGGCCTGTAGAGCTCAATGGCTTATAAGATGCTGCTGACCCGCTTTTGCGAGCCACGATTGAGGTGAGGATGAGTAGTCGAATGTTCACCGAAAAGTAATTGCATTAATATGCTGAAAAACTTACAATGTTGGCCAGTGGCCTATTTAGAGTGCCCCGTAGTCTTCTGACTAGGGTAGAAATGATAGAGATGCTCAATGTTCCACGAGTTCTCAACATCTTGGCCAGAGAGGTGTTGTAGCCTGTACGATCCTGGGCATGTGACCTTGGATACGATGTAAGGCCCTTCCCATGGAAAATTAAGCTTGTGCAGCACCTTGGTGTCTTGAATACGTTTGAGGACCATATCGCCTATGCTGAAAGAATGTTCTTTGACATTTCGATCATGATAGTGGCGGAGACCTTCAAGGTATCTTGCGGACTGGACGAGTGCTGCACAGCGTGATTCTTTGAGGCTATCTATATCTAGACGCCTTGTTTCCTCGGCTGCCCCTTCATCGTATTGCTCGACTGCTGGGGATTTTGACGTAACGTCAGCAGGGAGGATAGCTTCTAATCCATAGACTAGGAAGTAGGGCGATTGCCCTGTGGGCTTGCACGGTTGAGTACGTAGCCCCTAGAGGATGTTGGGTAGCTCTTTGAGCCACTTGCCTCCTTTGGTGTTGCCAATGTCGTGCAATCTTTTCTTTAGTGCTTCCAAAAGCATCCCGTTGGCGCGCTCGACTTGGCCATTGGCCCTCGGATGAGCCACGGAAACATAACGGACATTGATGCCGCTATTTTCACAATACTCCCAGAACTCGTGGTTGTTGAAATTGGAACCCAAGTCTGTGATGATCTAATTGGGGAATCCATAGCGGTGGATGATCTCGTTGAGGAAGTCGAGTACTCTATCTGCCTTGGGTGCCGTTGGAAGTGGACCAACCATGTTAAGCCCCCAGCATGCAAATGGCCATGTTGGAGGTATGGTAATAATCTTGTAGGTGGCGACATGCTGCTATTTGGTGAAGAATTGACAACCCTGGCATCGATGGACTAGTTCTTCTGCATTTGCTAGGGCGGTTGGCCAGTAGAACGCTGCTCTGAAAGCTTTGCCCATGATCGTGCACGAAGATGCATGGTTGCCGCAGATTCCTTTGTGTATCTCCTCCAATATGTCCTTGCCGTCTTCTCATGTGATGCATTTCATGAGTACTCCTGATGATGCACCTCGTCTGTAGAGCTTGTCTCCAACTAGGATATAGTTCTTGCTTCATCGTAGGACCTGCTCTGCTTGTTGTTTTTTTAGGGTAGTTTTTGCTCTTTTATGTACTCGATGAACGGATTTCTCCAATCCACGTCAATCATCATTACCTCCCTATCTGGTGCCTTGAGACCGCGATCGGTGGTTGTAGCGGGTGCCGACTCTGCTATGGATGGCTTGTGGAGTTCGTGGACGAAGACTCCTGCTGGTACTTGAGCGTGGGTTGAACCCATTTTGGACAAGACATCTACGACGGTGTTGTTGTCACAGACTACGTGGTGAAACTCCAAGCCCAAAAAATTGTTTTCAGGCTTGCATACTTCTCTGCAGTATGCATCCATATTCTCCTTGTTGCGATCCCACTTGTCATTGACTTGGTTGTTGACTACTAATGAGTCGCCGTAGACTAGCAACCTTTTCATTCCCAGTGATACCGCCAGGCGGAGCCCGTGCAGTAATGCTTCGTACTCTGCTTCGTTATTGGATGCCTCCCAGAAGATCTGAAGAACATATTTGAGTTGCTTGCCTTTGGGTGATATCAAGAGTACTCCTGCGTCGACGCCTTCGAGCTTGAGTGACTTGCCGAAATACATAACCCAATGCTTTGGGCGCTCTGCCGGCGTCGGTAGTTGATTTTCCCGCCACTCTGCCATGAAATCCACTAGAGCTTGGGATTTGATCGCGGTTCTTGGCTTGAATTCCAGGGATAGCGCTCCGAGTTCTACTACCCATTTTGAGATCCTGCCTGTAGCATCTTTATTGTGGAGAATCTCATCCAGGGGGAAGTCGGTGATAATGGAGATCTTGTGTTCTTGGAAGTAGTGCTGCAGCTTCCGTGAGGTAAGTAGTATGGCATACAACAATTTCTGGACCGGTGGGTACCGGGTCTTTGAATCTGAGAGTACTTCACTGATGTAATAAACTGGCCTCTATACTTTGTATACATGGCCTTGTTCGGATCTCTCGACTACCATTGCCGTGCTTACAACATGAGTAGTTGCGGCGATATATAGCAGCAATTCTTCATTAGGAGTGGGTGCCATGAGAATCGCTGGTTTTGCCAAGAAATCCTTCAATTGTAGTAGGGCTTTGTCTGCCTCCTTGTTCCACTAAAACTTGTCTTGCCGCTTGAGTAGTTTGAAGAAAGGAAGGCCCCGTTCTCCAAGCCTTGAAATAAATCTGTTGAGAGCCGCCATACACCCGGTCAGCGTCTGAACGTCCTTGATACCGGATGGAGCTTGCATGTCGATGATGGCAGATATCTTCTCAGGGTTTGCTTCAATGCCTCTGTGGCTAATGATGAACCCGAGTAGTTTTCCAGATGGTACACCAAATACGCACTTCGCTGGGTTGAGCTTCCACCGGAAAGTCTGCAAACTAGCGAAGGTTTCTTCCAAGTTGGCAATGAGGTCATCTAGATTTCTAGTTTTGACTACCACATCATCCACGTATGCCTCAACATTGCAGTGTAGCTGTTTCTCAAAGCACATTTGGATTGCACATTGGTAGGTGGCGCCTGCGTTCTTCAACCCGAAGGACATCGTCGTGTAGCAGAAAGCTTCGTAAGGGGTGATAAACGTGATCTTGGCCTGATCTTCTTCCTTGAGAGCTATCTGGTGGTACCCTGAGTAGTAGTTTAGGAAATAAAGTAGTGCGCATCCTATTGTGGAGTCGAGGACTTGGTCAATCCTTGGGAGCCTGAAAGGGTCCTTTGGACAATACTTGTTGAGATCTATATAGTCAACACACATCCTCCATTCGTTGTTGTTCTTGTTCTGAACCAGGATGGGACTGGCGAGCCACTCAGGATGGAAGACTTCCTTTATGAAGCCTGCCGCAAGTAGTTTTGCTAACTCTTTCTTGATGGCTTCCCTTTTGTCTTGGGTGAATTGTCGCAGTTGTTGTCTCTTTGGAGTAGCTTTGGGATCTAAATTAAGTGAGTGCTCGATCAGCTCCTGGGACACACCTAGCATGTCTGCTGGTTTCCACACAAAAATGTCCCAGTTAGCCCGAAGGAAACTGACGAGCGTACTTTCCTATTTAGCATCCAGCCTGTGCCAATCAAGGTTTTCTTGGAGGTGTCGTTGGTCTCGAGGTCAATGGCTTTGAAGCCCACGTCGTTTGTTGGCTTGACCTTGGTAGCCCCCGACTTGTTCTTTGGAATTTCGAGTTCTGTCGGGGAGATCTTCTTTGAAGCTGTGAAGACTTGTTGTATTGAATTGGGCACTTGAGTAGTCGCGGCCAATTCGACAGGTTCGGTGTTGCACTCGTATGATTTCTTCAAGTCTCCACGGAGGGAGAGGACTCCCTTAGATCCCGGCATCTTGAGTACTAAGTACACATAATGCAGGATGGCCATGAAGTTGGCCAATGCTGGTCTTCCGAGGATCGCGTGATAAGAAGTCTCAAAGTCCGCAACCTCGAACCGGATGTACTTTGTCCAGTAGTGCTCCTTGGTCCCAAAGGTAACTGGCAGGACTACTTGTCCAAGAGGTATACCCATGTTGCCTAGGACAATCTCGTAGAATGGAGAGCTCGTCAGGGTAAGCATTTCTATGATGTTGAGGCCCATCTTCTTTAAAGTCTTGGCGAACAGGACGTTGAGACCCCTGCTGCCATCGATGAGTACCTTGGTAAGTCTGGAGCTAGCAACAACCGGGTCTAGGATGAGAGGTTACCGTCCTGGTTCTGAGAAATTTGTCCACTGATCCTTCCTGGAGAAGGTAATTGGCACCTCAAACCACTTAAGAGGTGTTGGGATAGCAAGCTCAATGGACATGATTTCCCATATTACTAGCTTTTGAGACCGCTTGGAGGTGGTACCCGGAATTCCACCATAGATGATGTTTCTAGTATTGGATGGGGTCTAAAACTTGCCCTCACCGTCTTCGCCTTTGTCTACCTTGGCTTTTCCCTTGTCGTTGGTACTCGAGGGTTCTGGCAACTCCTTCATTACTCTATGTAGGCTGTAGCAGTCTATCGCAGTGTGTTTATGATAAGGGTGCCACGGGCATTGTTTCTTCAGAAACTCACTAAAAGCAGGCCTCTCTTCATGTTTGCTGGACCCTTTCTTGACCGATTGCGACATCGCTACGATAGTGTTGTTTGGCTTGCGCTTGCGGTTTTGACCTCCCAAGTAGTTATTTCGATGGTCACCATTACGGTTCTTGTCACGGTCCTGGTCGTTGCCTTGATTGTTATTGTGTTGGCCTCGATTGCGATTCGACTCGAACCTTTCGATCTCTTTATCTTCTTCATCTGCCCAAGATTGTGCCATGGTCTTGAGTTATTTGATGTCTTGAGGATGCCATTTGCTGGAGTTTTGGAACATGCAGCGATCGTAGAGACCGTTCGGAAAGCAGTCAATTATGTATTCTACTGAGATGTCTACGATAGTGGCCTTCTTGTCGAAAAAACAACACAGGTAGCTTCGCAGAGTCTCGTCCCACCACTGCTTGACTTGTGCCAAGTCGATTCTGTTGCCAGGATGCTGCATTACTCCTGCGTAATTGTTGGTGAACACCTTCTTTAGGTCTTGCCAAGAGTCGATCGAATTTGGCTTCAAGGACTCAAGCCAAGTTAGTGGCGCAGTTTCCATGCATATGGGAAAATATATGACTTTTGTGTCATCGGTGCCCCCTGCAGCTTGAACTGACAATGAGTAGCATCGCAATCATTGGTTTGGATCTTGCTTGCCATTGTACTTGGAGATACCCAGAAGTTTGAATTTCTCGGGTAGGAAAGTCTTTCTGACCCAACTTGTAAAGGTGGGGAAGCTGTCATTGTCATCGCCCCTGTAATCGTCTTTGAGTTCACATTCACGATGCCGTCCATTGATAATGTTTCGAGTGTCGCGATTGCTGTTTATCTTCTATCGTAGATCCTCATCATCACGTGCGGGTTCAGGATTAGCTCTGCGGTGGCACCGGCCTCCTGCAGAAGTTGTCCGACTACCCTCTGGTATATCTCTATTCTCTATTCTGTCTTGGGCCTTCAATTGCACCCTGGTTGTGTCTGGCGTCCTCATGTAGTTGAGTTGAGGGTCCTGCATGGTCTCTGTGGCTAATGCCATGCTAACTTCGCATCGATGGAGTATGTGATATTGAAGGAATCGGGTTCTACCTGTCGAGTAGTTCGTAGGCACGTTCCACTAACTGTGATAATATTGTGGTGTACTTGTCTTGTGGCATGGCATGAGTGATTAGGTTAATGCAAGCGACAGTGGCAAGGGGCTTCCGGTGTTGCTGCATTTGCACTGCCTCAAAAGCTTTGTCTAGGTTCGTGATCGGGAGCTGATGTGCCAATTGTCGGTGATGTTCTGCTCTCGATGCATTCCGTGCTCGCCGTCAGGTTCTTTGCCCTTCGGTTTCTTCGCCGACGACGTTGGCGAAGAGTTCATCTTATGAGACATCATCTGGGTGACGCTCCTGGTGAGGATTCCTCTCTGGTTGTCATTTATTGCCGTCCTCCCCATCACCCGCTGTGATAAAAGCAAAGAGTTCTCTATCTGGAGAATAGCTACCAGAGCTCAAGGTGATGACTTCTATGGAGCTATCATCTTCATGCAGAGAAGACAGGGGTGTTCCTTCCTGGTACGGGAGAATGTCGAGGTGGGTGATGAGTCATGATTCGTTGTCCTGGGCAGAAAAAGGACGGCTTCATGCTTGGCTAGTAGACGAATCTACCGGAGGGGTTGAAGTAATCACCAGGCCCTGTTGCGGACCTGATAAAGGGATCTCCTCGATAGAATCCGAGTAGAGATCGAAATCATGGTCCTCAAGTGCCTCCAAGTCAGATCGCAATTTGGAAACGGTTGCTTGATGGATAGAAACCGCGTTACGGAGTCCAAATGGGAATTGGCTCGGAGTTTGATTTGATTCGCACGATGGCTAGATTGCCTACTCATAGGGACCAATCCAAGTGGATGTAGAGCTCGAGTTGTACTCGGACTCGTTTCTGGTTAGATCGAAAAATTTGTTGAATTTCTCGACGAAATCCTCCTTGGTTTGATGACAAAGGTTGATGTCATGAAACTTCTTCTCCAGAGCCTCTGCGATGTAGCGGTGGAAATTTCCAGCGCTGCCTGTGACGCAAACCCAAGAGCCGAAGATGAACGTCGCGCCTGGTTCGAATGCGACTGCAGGCTTGATGATGATTTGAGCCATCAAATTCGCACGGGAAATTTTGGCGACTTCCCCTATCTAGCGCGCCAGTTGTCGGCATTTAAACCTGGCAGCCTACCAAGGGAGTACCCGAGGTAGAGTTTTGGTTGGTGGGTGTCGCCGAAATCAGGAACTCGATGGTAAACGTAGGCACTCAATTTAGACTGGTTCGGGCCGCTAGATCGCGTAATACCCTACGTCCTGTGTGTAACTTGCTCGTGTTGGATTGAACCTGTCTGGAGGGGGTCCCTATAACATCCCTAGTTTTTGTAGATTCTTAACAGGCTAATTAAAGTGTAAGGACTCAAAACTAGCACCTAAGGTTTAAAACTTGCTTTTGTTTGGAACGCAATTTCACTTAAACACATGAAATATTACAAATAGGGGCTAATTTGAACCAAACTAATTCAAATAAAGGGGTAAGTTTGAAAAACACTCAAACTAGGTTTGACTTGTATCAAGCATACCAAAAATCCCAAAGAGTAAAGTTGAAATTGAAACTCAAACACTGAAATTGCCAAAATACCCTAAAAAGGCACTTTTTGGGGGCAGTTTATAATTCCAAATTTTATATAACAACTTAAACTTTTGCCAATATAAAATTTGTAGAACTTTTCAAAATAAACAACTTTGCTTAATTTAGGTTTTCCTGATTTGAAGGGGAAGAGGTTCAAAATTTGGGTTGAAGTTCGGTGGCTTTTCAAAACGTAGTTCAAAATTTCCCAAAGTCCTGTAAACCAACGTTCTTCCAAACTTTTCAACCATTTATCTTCCAATCTATACTAGTTTTGAACCTGAAGCCTTTATAGAATGTGTAGTTTGAACTTAGGACAACAACTTTTGTTTTTGAAAATTTTTGAGTTTGGTTTGAAAATCTCGTGCAAAATCTCCTCAAACCTAGCTGCCCCGCATGCCACGGCTTTCCCGCACGCTAGCCATGTGCGCGGTCACCGCATCGGCACGTCGCGCTGCACCACGCCACACGGCACTCCGGCATTCATGCAGGCCTGGAAGCCAATGATGGTCGGCGATGGGACCACACGGTGCCCTGCGCTGCCCAATCACCCGTCGGCACCATCTTCCCCCTCTACACCACATCCTCGTTGCCGAGTAGCTGCGCCACGCCCACGCGCCGCCGCAGCTTGTGCTTATCACGTCTTGCCACCTGACCGGCGCAACGTCACCGCCAATCCTCGCCGGCGACAAGACCACTCGGCCCGGCCGCTTGCCTAGTCGCCTTGCGCGCACATCCCTGCCCTTCTACCGCGCATCTTCACCGTCCAACGGCCACCCAATGCCCACGCACACCCCTGCCCCTTGTCGCATGCGCCACCGCCATGTCGAGCCGCACCACCGGCCAGGCCGCTCCGCCCCTCACCGCCGCAACAAGACAGCATAGCTGGCCAATTCCCTCATGGGGCAAAACAATCCTACCCGCCAAGGATCCCCCTCCACCAACCGCAATAGCTCGCCCATGCGTGTCGCGCCACCACTAGCCAACGAGCGTGCCTGCTCCTCTGCTCCGTTAGTGGCGCACCGCCCTCTTCCTCTAAGAGACCAAGTTGAGAAGTGCCTTAGTCTATTTGTGATGAGTGATTGACTATTTGTTTTGAGGCTTTACCGGTTGAGTCCATATTCCATATATGCTTGATTATGCTAACGGCTAACTGGAGGTGTGAGTTGTGTTGCGGTGTTTGTATAAAATATATCTTGTGTGTTGTGTCTCTTAGCTTGTGATGTGCAGGTGTAGGATGCGACGTGGTGGTTGATGGCATGAGGTGAAGGTCAAGCATGAAAGGTCCATGCTGATGCACTAGGGCTGTGAAGGGTGGACACGAGTAGGCTTGGATCGAGGGACCCGAGGAGTCCAGGCGGAGTCATGAGCGATCCACATGGTGCATGGAAGAGCAAGAGTACACGGACGATGATGGAGACGGCGTCGGTCGAGTCAAGCAAGATGGAGCCAAGTCCAGTAGGCGGCCCGGGAGCTGGGAGCAAAAGACTTGGAGGCGTCGAAGGCTTGGCGGAGGCTGGACACACGTCGACATCGGTGAGTCACGCCTTGGGGGCGTGCAAAAAGGTTTGAACGGTTTGGCCTCAAAAGCGGGAGTGAGTCATGCCAGGAGGGTGTGCAGAGGGTTTGACCGGTTTGACCTCAAAACCGGGGGTGAGTCATGCCAGGTGGGTGTGTAGAGGGTTTCGGTGGTTTGGGCCTCAAAACCACCATGCAGCCAGGTTTGTCGGTTTGAGCCACAAAACCAGGGGCAAGTCCGATGCGGCCGGATGATGTCAAGTCGGAGGATGCGTGGCACCATCGCGAAGCTTGCGTCAAGACGAAGCTAAGTCATGAACACGCCGGGTCCATTTGATAAAAGAAGAAAATATTGGACGGTTTTACCCCTAGGGGGTATTTGGGTTGTATGCTTAATGTAAGGGTATTTTGGACATTGGCCAAATGCCTATATATGTGTAGGAGGGCTGTTGGGGCAGCCATCTCCTTGGGCTAGTTAGTGGTTGCTACTCATTTGTTTGTGAGAGCTTTGGGAGAGAGGAGAGGGGAGAGAGGAGGAATCTTTGTTTGATCTTTTCACCATCCTAGCTTTGATTGTGCTAAGGAGTGGCTTATAACTGGTCATGGTGAAGTAATCCAAAGATCTATTTCATGCTATCTTGTTCCATCTCATTTGGATTTGCAATTTCCGTTTCTATTCTTCGCGTTCTTGCTTCTTCCTCTCCGCCCCCTTCACGTTTCTGGTCGATTCATGTTCTGTGGGGAGTTTTGAATCAATTCGGTTGTTTGGAAATGAACTAGGGCATGAGTTGAACCTTTCCACCGAAGGGATTTGATTGAAACCTCACGAGTTCATAGATCGGGTTGATTCAAGTTTTGGGGTTGAGAAAATAGAGTTGTTCAAAAGATTTGGAATTCCTCTTGATTGGCAAATATTTTGGGGATGATTTCTTATGAGAAGCTTCTTTACTATGTTTTGAAGCTATGGTTCAAATTTAGTGATTTTTGGAGGTCGTTTGACCCCGTTTCGGATTTTTCTACCATCTTTGTGCAAGCTATTTTGGAATTCCGGAAATCTCCATATATAATTCCGAACATCTCCAGACCTCCGGAAATTTCTGAAGGTTTCTCTGAAAATTTCCGCACATTTGGAATTTTTTGAGGGTTCCGCCAGATTTTTTCGCACAGAGGTGCTGGTTTTCAAAGTTTGTCTTCCGAAGCTTGTTTGGAGTCTTTCTTGCTTTCGCTATTTTCAAATTGGGTTCCTAGCATCATTCCTAGGTCTATTAGCTTGTGCATCGCTAGGTGGACTTGATTTTGCTAGAAGAGAGGTTTGTAGGTTTTTAGCCAAAGTTCTTGGAGAAAATTTGAATCGGCTACCATTCACCCCCCTCTGGTCGTCTTTCCGGTCCTTCAGTTTGTATTAGAGCTTGGTTAAGGATCACACAACCTTAATTGGCTTTGTGATCTACGGGGCAACAAGGTAAAGGGCATTTTTTCTTGCGGATTTGGTTTTCAAGATTTGAGCTTGATTTTTGACTAATCCTAACCGATGCTTTGAGCTATGGCACCAAGCTCTTCTTCTTGTGTTCCATTGTCCTCAGGTAGGAGGAGTTCGGAGATTGAGTTGGAACCAGAAGTAGAGGCGGTGATGGATCTCCTTGAAAACTACCAGGATGGTGATCTCACGAAGAGCGAGTTCTACCGTGGGCTAGAGACATGAGCCAAGGTACACTTGCAAAATGCATCATGGTTCTATGCAATCATGTTGATGATTGTGAAGATGAGAATGAGAGAAACATAGAGCTTTGTGATGCTTTGCAAAGGAAAAATGAGAAGATGAAATTTTCTAATGCTAGGTTGAAATGTGGAATTGTTCATTGGAAGTCATGTGCTTTAAATTCTTGCAATTCTTGTGATGCCTTGCTTAGAAAGAATGATGAATTGAACTCTTCTCTTAATTGCTTGAAATCTGAAAATGACTTGTTGAAACTCAATGCTTCTATACCTTGCAATTCTTGTATAGCTTTAAATAATGAACTTGACAAGGCTAGAGATGAAATTTCTTTGTTGAGGTGCAATGATTCTTTGCCATGTGTTTCTTGTGAGTCTTTGTTTGCTGAAATTAATGAACTTGAGCATGCTAGATGAACTTGAGCATGCTAGGGCTGAAATTTGTGAAATGAATACTATACCTTGTAGCATGTGCTCTTTGGTGCTTGATGATAATATTTGCCTTACTTCTAGTGATAATCATGATATAATGCTCGATGTGAATGATGATGATTGTTCAGGCGGTCTTATTTGCACCTTATGCATTGAGTTGAAAAATGAAGTTTTGACTTTGAAACAAATGTGAGATGATATGAGCGCCCAGTTGGTTGAGCACAATGAGATGATTGCCAACCTTGAGAAATAAAATGAACCCTTGCGTACCACATATGCTAAGTGCATTAAAAAGGAGATGGATAATTTGAGAAATGCTCCATGTGGTACTTGTGATCGCCTCAAACATGAAAATGAGGTTTTGACCACAAGATGCAAGAGTCTTTGTGCTAAGTCTTTTGATTCTCGCAATTCTTGTCACTCTGATGTTGGTGTTTCCAAAATTGCTTCCTCTCAACCGGAGTTGGCTTCTTGTGTTGAGCGTGAGTCTTTGGATGGTAGTACTTGTGCTAGTGTTTTGGTTAGCTCTTTTATAGCTACTCCTAAGCTTGTTGCTTCTTCCGGTATTGCCTAAGACAATTCAAGTGGCAAGGGTGCTTCTCACATTTTTGAAACTCATACTCCCAAACCGAAGTTCCATTGCACCTTTTGTAAGAAAGATGGGCATACCGTTGAGTTTTTCTTTCGTCGTATGAAGCATGAGAGACGTGTGCATGCCAAAGCTTTTAGGAAGCCACGTAGCCTTTCCATGGCACGTGTGAACCTAATGTGGGCACCAAGTCAAATGGTGATCTGGATGCTTCTTGCTCTAAGTCCCAAGGGACTTCTCACTTGAATAAGAATGGTGATTCGTCCTCTCGGATCATGCCTCCAAATAGGGTTTTGTACCATTGCTCTTATTGTGAGAAAGATAGGCATCAAGAGAGCTTTTGTTATCATCGTGCAAGACAAATGCGGCGAACTCGTGCTTCTAGGCCTTTGGTTGTTTATACCCCGCCTCATGGCATGAGCACTTGTGAGCCTACTAAGAAGCCATGTTTTATTGATGGGTTTTACGACTCCTTTTCTAGTGAGTTAGGTCATGCACGTGAACATGCTTCGAGTTCCTCTTATACTGGTCCACGACATGGTTCTCATGGTGCTTGTGTTGGTTCTTCTCTTAAGACCTCGGGGGATCATTGCCTTTTTGCTAGTGGTAGCACTCGTTCTTCTTCTCGAGTTGCTCCTTTTAGGCATGGTTCCAAGGGTGTTTCAAAATCATCTCATTTGAACCGGTATTTGCATCATGCGAACCCACATGATAAGTTGAGTGCATCTTTTACCCGTGTGACTAAGTTTTGGATTCCCAAGTATATGCTTGCTAACCCTTTGGGATCCAAGACTCGGTCTTCTTTATCCCCTCATGTGTAGGTATGAGGATGTGGGTGGAGGACATGAGCTCAAAAGGACTTGATCTTTTGCTTGAGGTGATCAAGACTTGATGGTTCTCCACACCATTTGGATGTACACTTGTATAGTGAGTTTTTCCTTTTGTGTATACTACTCACTTGTGGACCCTTTTGTATGTTTCATACTTGTATCATGCTGTGAATATGCCATGGTAGGCTAGCCACCTTTTCATATTAGCATGTGTGATCTTCATGTATATCTTGTCATGCTAGCTTTGTAATATATCTTGGTGGATGATCCACATGAGCATCGTGCCATGCTTTAACTTAGTCTTTGTATTGGGTATGGCATATTATTCATTTGGTATCGTTTTAGCTTAGTATCTTTGTATAATCCTTTGCACCTTGTTGACATGTTTGCTTTAACTTAGTCTTTGTATTGGGTATGGCATATTATTCATTTGGTATCGTTTTAGCTTAGTATCTTTGTATAATCCTTTGCACCTTGTTGACATGTTTGCTTGCCCAATCTTTTATTCATAAATGTAGAATCATGTTGCAATGCTTTAATTCCTCTCATTGATATCATCATTGCATTGTGTGACATGAATTGAGGTTTATCTTGCTTTTGGGCTTGCCTTGTCTTTGGGTTGCATTTTCTCTTCTTTTTTATTGGAGTTAGAGCTTTTCTTTTGCCCCTTCTCTTTCTAGCTTTTCTTTGCTAGGTGTCCTTGGTTGAGGGGGAGTTTGGATCAAGGACTTGCTTTAGTTTTTGATATTCGCTTTTGATCTTTTAATTGATATCACATTTGATCTTTCAATGTATTTCATTTTATTCAAGTGATATCAATTTTTGATTCTTCAATTGGTATCTTTTCTATGGTACTCAATTGGGATCCTTGGGGGTTCTTCTTTTCTATGGTACTCAATTGGGATCCTTGGGGGTTCTTCTAGCTTTTCCTAGATTGGTTTGACCCCTCATGAGCTTTCTTGATTTGAGTCAAACCCTGTCTCTTTTAGCATCGCATTGCATTTGTACCATATTGCACCTTGTACACTTTGCACTAGATGAGCTTCTCCTATATATCCTTAGCATTTCCTTATGCTATTTGTGAGCTAGTGCATTGGTTGGTGATTATGTAGCAATGTGCAGCATATGCTCTTGATGATATTGTCATATAACCATGTTGAGCTAAATGCTTTTGTGAATCAAATGTTAATCTTGAATAATGAATTCTGAAATGCTTATCACCCATGACTAGCTACCTATTTATGCATTGCTCTTGCCTGAATGCTAGCTCCATGTTTAGCTTCTACTTGGAATTCGTGTTCTTTTCGATCGGGTCAAAGATCTAGGTATCATTGCAGATGTTTAGCCCATGATGCACCCCTTGGGGAAGCATGGCTTCTTTGTGCTGCAAAGGGACTTCATGTATTTTGCCTTGTGAATAATGAAAAAGGAAAATGTTGAAAAGAAAAATTCAATAATTCACCAAGTTATCGTGCTTAATGTTGATGTCCTTGCTTGCTTAGTTGTTACATGATGTCTACCAAAAGAAGTAGGCACATGGTTTCAACAAGCCTTGACATGAATTGTGATGCATATGTGAGTGTTTGCAATGATCTCTTGTTGAGAATGTATCTTCCTTGTATGAGCTTTGATGGTCTAGTTTAATTCTTGCTTGAGTGATTCATGACTAGGTGCTTGCTCATGTGGTGATACTTTTATAAACTGCAAAACTTGTCAACTTGCTTTGTCTTCTGCTTATATCATAATATCCTCTTGATGGCGATGCAATTGCTCTTTATGATCCACCTGCTTGTGCATTGTCTCACTTGTAGCCTTTGCAAGTGCTTTGTGATATATTTGAGAAGCTTGGTAGGTTGTACACCCATGGCATGCATTTGTGCTCCCATGTGTATCTTATGTTTCTATTTAAGGGAGTTTGGCATTTGAGGGGGAGCATGCATTCTTTTATTCTTGTGCATGCATTTCATTGTGGCATGCTTTCAGGGGGAGTGCATGTGTTCTGGGGGAGCTTGTGAGTTTTGTGCTCTCTTTTGCTGGTTGTGTTGAGCTTTTACCTCTTCTTGAAGAACCAGCATTTGGTTTGAGATTTCAATCATCACATGATTGGTGTTGAGCCCTTTTTGCCTCTTCTTGAGGGATCATGTGTTTTCGATCTTCACATGATTGGTGTTGAGCCCTTTCTGCCTCTTC
Organism: Setaria italica; assembly: GCF_000263155.2. Taxonomy (NCBI): domain Eukaryota; kingdom Viridiplantae; phylum Streptophyta; class Magnoliopsida; order Poales; family Poaceae; genus Setaria; species Setaria italica. The sequence continues at coordinate 23,304,199 of NC_028458.1, read as the reverse complement.
TTGAGGGATCATGTGTTCTTTGTCTCGGTTGTGTCGAGCCATTGCCAATGTCTTTGAGGACCGAGACTTTTCCAAGTGACTTTAATCCTTGCCTTTGTGATGTTTCTCATGCCAAGTGACTTTAATCCTTGCCTTTACATGGCTTTCGATCACTTAGATGAGAGTTTTGCCTAATTGGTGTCACAACTTGGCTTTTATGGTTCTTCTCCTCTCAAGTGACTTTGATCTTAGTTTTTACGTAGCTTTCAATCACTTTGATGAGATTTTCAACTTTTACCTCTCAAACCATTTCTTTGTGCTTGAATTTTATCAACACACTCATCAAGGGGGAGATTGAGAAAATCAAGTTGATATGAACCTTGATTTAATTGTGATGAGCGTTTGACAAATGTTGAAATGGCTTTGACGGCATTTTGGGATTCATGAAGCTCTTGTGTCTCTCGCCTGACTTTTTGCTTGTCTTGTGGGATTCATCAAGGGGGAGATTGACAAATAGCTTTGATGCAACCTAGAATTTTTGTTCGGAGCTTGCATGATCCCTTCTCATTTCATGTGGTTTTGTGTTTGCTTTTACTTGGTTCTTGGGCACTTGAATGAGTTCTCATTTGCTTTCAAATCATCTTTTGTCAATGCACTTATCAAGGGGGAGATTGAGAGAGCAAGTTGAGACATGCCTTAGTCTATTTGTGATGAGTGATTGACTAGATGATTTGAGGCTTTACCGGTTGAGTCCATATTCCATATATGCTTGATTATCCTAACGGCTAACCGGAGGTGTGAGTTGTGTGAGTTGTGTTGCGGTGTTTGTATAAAATATATCTTGTGTGTTGTGTCTCTTGGCTTGTGATGTGCAGGTGTAGGATGCGATCTGGCGGTTGACGGCATGAGGTGAAGGTCAAGTGCGAAAGGTCCATGCCGATGAACTAGGGTTGTGAAGGGTGGACACGAGTAGGCTTGGATCGAGGGACCCGAGGAGTTCGGGCGGAGTCATGGGTGATCCACATGGTGCACGGAAGAGCAAGAGTACACGGACAGTGATCGAGACGGCGTCGATCGAGTCAAGCAAGACGGAGGCAAGTCGAGTAGGTGACCTGGGAGCCGGGAGCCAAAGACTTGGAGGCATCGAAGGCTTAGCGGAGGCTGGACATGCTTCGACATCGGTGAGTCACGCCTTGCAGGGCGTGCAAGAGGGTTTGACCGGTTTAGCCTCAAAACCGGGAGTGAGTCACGCCAGGAGGGTGTGCAGAGGGTTTGACCGGGGGTGAGTCACGCCAGGTGGGTTTGCAGAGGGTTTGGGTGGTTTGGGCCTCAAAACCACCATGCGGGCAGGTTTGCCGGTTTGGGCCACAAAACCGGGGGCGAGTCTTGTGTGGCCGAATGACGTCGAGTCGGATGACGCGTGGCACCATCGCGAAGCTTGCGTGGAGGCGAAGCTAAGAAAATATTGGACGGTTTTACCCCTAGGGGGTATTTGGGTTGTATGCTTAATGTAAGGGTATTTTGGACATTGGCCAAATGCCTATATATGTGTAGGAGGGCTGTTGGGGCAGCCATCTCCTTGGGCTAGTTAGTGGTTGCTACTCATTTGTTTGTGAGAGCTTTGGGAGAGAGAAGAGGGGAGAGAGGAGGGATGTTTGTTTGATCTTTTCGCCATTCTAGCTTTGATTTTGCTAAGGAGTGGCTTGTAACTAGACATGGTGAAGTAATCCAAAGATCTATTTCGTGCCATCTTGTTCCATCCCATTTGGATTTGCAATTTCCATTTGTGTTCTTCGCATTCTTGCTTCTTCCTCTCCACCCCCTTCACATTTTTGGTTGATTCGTGTTTTGTGGGGTGTTTTGAATCAATCCGGTTGTTTGGAAATGAACTAAGACGTGAGTTGAACCTTTCCATTGAAGGGATTTGATTGAAACCTCACGAGTTCATAGATCGGGTCGATTCAAGTTTTGGGGTTCAGAAAATAGAGTTCTTCACAAGATTTGGAATTCCTCTTGATTGGCAAATCTTTTGTGGATGATTTCTTAGGAGAAGTTTCTTTACTATGTTGTGAAGCTATGGTTCAAAGTTCGTGATTTTTGGAGGTCGTTTGATCCGGTTTCGGATTTTTCTACCATCTTCGCGCAGGCTGTTTTGGAATTCCGAAAATTTCCGGACATAATTCCGGAAATCTCCAGACCTCCAGAAACTTCCCAAGGTTTCTATGGAAATTTCCGCACGTCCGCATTTTTTCGAAGGTTCCTTCGGTTTTTTCCAGCACAGAGGTGTTGGTTTTCAAAGTTTGTCTTCCGGAGCTTGTTTGGAGTCTTTCTTCCTTCCGTTATTCTCAAATTGAGTTCCTAGCATCATTCCTTGGTCTATTAGCTTGTGCATAGCTAAGTGGACTTTATTTTGTTCGAAGCGAGGCTTGTGGATTTTTAGCCGAAGTTCTTGGAGAAAATTTGAATCGGCTCCCATTCACTCCCCTCTACTCGACTTTCTGGTCCTTCATCCTCTCGCCCAACCCCAGCCCGAGCTTTTCTCCAGCGCCCTTGGCACCTCCTCGCCCTCGCCGGGCTATAAAAAGGACCCCCAACCCCTCGTGGGCACCTCACCCACACCCGTCACCCCTCCGCCACCAAAAACTAGCACGCTACCACCACCTTCCCTTGGAGCCCCGCCCTCCAGTGCTCCCCGCCGCCTCCTGAGCCCACCGGAGCACCACACGTCCCCCACCATAGCTCATCGAGCCGCCTCTCGGCTGCCCGCACCACTGCCGGTGCCGTAGAAGCTTTCCCACCGTTGCGACCGAAGCGCCACCACGGACAACCGCCATCAAGCTGCCTCCACCCTCGAAACTTTCAGCGCGCCTCCTCGCGGTGAGTAGCCGGTCGCGCCCGTGCCCTTCGTTTCCCCTCTAGCACCGCCGCTCGCCGGAGATTATGCCGGAGAAGCCACCGACCACCATAGGGACTACATTCCATAGCCCTAAATCTTTTTAGGGTCCCCCACGTAAGAATCCAGGACCTAGCTGTGAAGTTTAAAAGTTCTAGGGGCCTAAGCGCAAAACATTTTTCCTTTTTCGGTTTTATTTTGGTTTAAATCGGCAGAAACTTCGAAAATGCATAAGAAAGTGTAGAAAAATGCTAAAAATGTGAAACCAACTTTGTTAGCCTCCTGGTGTTAAGTAGTTTCACTGAAAAATAATTTTGATCATGTCAGTGTTGTAGATTTTTCTCTCGGATTTATTTTGTGTTTAAGACAATAAATGCCCCATCAATAACACAAAAATGCTAAAAATATACATCCACCTGTGTTAGAACACTTGTGTCATGCATGTTCTAGATTTGAATTTTGTGACACTAGTTTAGGAGCTGAACACATTGGTTTAAGGCAAACCTTGTAATGCTAGGCTAGATCTTGTTATTAACATTAAAAATGGAAGAAAACAGATAAAAATGTGAAACCGCCTTTGTTGAGTTCCTGATACCATCGTTTCCCTAGGAAAAATGCTAGTTTCTGTCTGCAACATGTTTTACCTTGCTCAAATGAATGCATGCAGCTTAATATGCTTAAAATATGATAATTTGAATTGTTTAGAAAAAATTGAGAAACAGGATAACTTTCCAAATGAGTTTTGAGCAACCCTTAAGTGACCCCCTCCCCACCTTTCTTTTGTGAAATCTAAATTGCTAAAATCTTATATGTGTACGCAATCACCATCAATCAAACCCAAGGTTTAAAACATGAAAGCATTTTACCTTACGAAGAACTTAAGTTTAAATATTGTCCAGGTGCATGTGGTCGTTGTAAGCTTTACACTTCTAAGCTTTACACTTCTGTAATGTCTTATGAATGCATTTTGCACGTGAAATCATAAAATCTTGAAATATTTTATATGCATCTCGTGTAGAATTGAATCTCGCAGACGGGACGTATGAACTTCTCCCAACGACCAAGGAAGTACCTGCCGAGCTACATCACATCGAGGCCAAGCAAGAGCCCAGACAAGCATCCAATGAGCTCCTTACTAACTTAGAACAAGAAGGCAAGCCCTGGAGCATAACCCTGATTTTAATGTTCATGCAATATCTATGCTACTTAGGTTTGTGCATTTAAGTTCATAGGAGTTGCTTGAAACCTTAGTTGCATGATTCTAGGTACGTATGTGCTGAATACTAGTATGTTAAGCCGTGTAGTTGCTATGCTAAATAAGGAAATCGGTAAAAGTCGAGTGATTTCCTATCACTCGTGAGTTATAGGAGTCGCATGCTTACTTATACAGCAACCTTAAAGATGATGGACGGGGCCAGGCTTTGGTTCTGACTCGGTGGATTTGCCACGTCTGTCTAGTAATCAACGTGCTAAGGCTGAAATGTGACAGTGTTCATGGTCAAGTGTTTGAAATTACTAATGTCATACCTAGTATGGGATAGGGAAGCCTAGTACTTGATTGAACCGGGACGTGAGCAGACCGCCCCACTGTCTCTGGAACGGAGTTTCCCCTAGTGCATCATGTGGGTAAAAGTGCAGTCATGGTACGGCGACGTCCGGGACCGTGGGGCATTGTATCCAAGGGAAGTGGGCCTAACACGTGCCTGGGGATTGATAGGGACGGCTGACATGTGTAGACCCGTCGTGTTCACAATGTCGGTTCACCTTGTAAGGTTAAGAAAACTCGATTCGAATTATCTTCCTCTCACAGTTTGAGACTGCTTGACTGCTATGCTGCACTAAGTAACAAGTGGAATAGAGAATGATTATTTAATGATGATGCTTGGAATAAAATGTTTGCTCAACTTGCTTGCTTAGAACAGGTGCTTACCTAGAATGGTTAATCAACTAGAACCTCATGCTAAAACTTGAAAGTAAGGACTTACTATAGATGCTTTTAGCAAAACAACCCCTCATCCCGAAAGCCTTGCATGTCTAGGATTCGGTGGAGTAGTTACCAACTGACGGGTAAGTCTTGTTGAGTATTAGTATACTTAGCCTTGCTTATGGCTTATCTTTTCAAGTAATTTAAATGTTGGCGAGTGTGCTACTAGTTTGACTTGGCCGACCCAGCTCCCTTCGGGTTGGACGGTCGAGTGGGACCCATCTCGGTTAGCGTGGATTGTGGTAACTGACGTCATGGTTGGCTTCACCATGATGTTTCTGCTCCAACATTTAGTTGCTATCCTTTTTCCATTGCTTAACCTCTGAACAATTTACTTTATGCACTTTCGAACTAATGTGATGTAATAAATAAAGTGGGACCTATGTATTAAACTACTGGAATGTTGTAATCTCTGGACTCGCCTTCATGTGAGCATGATTTTCATTTCGATCCAAGAAAAGTGGTTTATCAGGTATAACCCGATAGACTACCAGATTGACTTGATTAAAGTGTCAGTTCACATATAAGACGAAGTTGAGTACACTTTAGCCAGGTTAATTTGGGTGGTTCTGCCACAGCTAGCATCAGAGCTGGAAAAGCATACCAGAGAAAACAACAAGCCCTAAACACCTTTTTCGAATAAAACTTGCAAGAAACTTTATTTGAAAAATGCATAAGTTTATTAAGGATGAACTTAGTACGAGAAGCCCAAGGGGATTTTGGGTTGTTTTTTGGTGGCTAATTAACTATTGGTTATCTTATACTGACTCCTAGCACATAACAACCAGTTTGAGAACTTACTTTCTTGCACAACAAGGTTGACGCAGGGGTATGGCGATTCTGTAACATGCCCCCAGCATCATATGCAAATATGATGGTGGCACATAAAAAGTGAATACGCACCCAAGCGTATGAGCGTTGCCCGTACAGCGACAATCGTGCTAGTGTCGTTTCTATAGTGAACGGTAATGAATGTGGACGCTTTCATGAGTGCTGGCACGAAAGGTTCAGGTTGAAATTTTCTATAGGTACGCTAACCGCGATTACGTAAGTTAACGATGGATAGAAGATTGGACTAGTTATTATAAGTGAGAGCCGTAAATGTTGCCTTGCCACCGGCACTAACCACGTAAGTTCAAAATTTTGGCAATTGTTTTTTTTGTGAGGATGAATAGGACGTGCATGCATCATGTTAAAACTTGCAACCTAAAAAGTGTAAACCAATCTTGCACATGAATCTTGTTAACCTATAAAAGTTCTCACAAAATCTTTATGGCTTACTAAGGATTATCTAGCTGCCTAAATTTCAGCGATGCTTGTCTTGTTAAAATCTCTTGAGTGAGTAACTTTTGTTTGATCCAGAAACCTCCTATAAGAAAGATGTGTAAAACTTCTTAAGTAACTTGCTGGTGAAATTTCATAAAATTTAACCTAGTGGATCTTGAGATATACTTAACTTGGTAACCCACTGCTTGCTGAAAAATCCAGATTGCACATTTGTTAGGATTTTAATTTTACAACCCACTTAGGATCATTTTCTGTCTGGCCCCTTAAAAACAATGTTGTTAAGAACTTAACAGAGAACCTCCTGGTTAAATTTCAAACAAGTTGGAGAAGTGGTTTGGGAGTTATGATCTGTTTTATCTTGTACTGTCCCTGAAATTTCAGAATAAACCACCCTGTGAGAATCTGAGTTTATCACCTTCTTATGATCTGTTTCAACAAGAACCTTGAATACCAAATCCATAACCAACTACCTAAAAAATCGTCTGGTAAAGAATTTTTGGATGGTTACTTTTCAAGTTATGGACATTTCTCTACTTGCTAGAAATTTGTTTCGGGTTTTACTAAGTGATTATCTAGTTCTCACACCTTATTGCTTCCTTTTGTTCTCCAGATGGCTGATCCTATCTATGTTGTGGTTAACATGGATGGGAGTGTGCACTCCGAGTGCCTCCACTGGGAGGGTTTCCCTTCCATCCTGTGGGACACTCTACGTGCGTTCGGGTACACTTCCCCACCTCGCTACTCAGGCAGATAGTACGAGGAATATAGAGTCCCACGCTGTAGTGTGCACATGACTGTGCTCCCCCACCCAGAGCACCTAGACTGGCCACGTCTTGAGGTGGTGATAGTCGGGTACCACCTGGATGACACGTGGGAGTAAGCAGCTTTGGAGGGTCTGACTCTGTTTTGCCGGCAGCACCCTGTTGAGATAGCCTTGGATCCCATTGGGTTGTTCCCGGCACGAGACACTGGTGACCCTATGTGGATAGACAGGATGGAGAACATGGAGCTGTTAGTTTTCTTTTGTCCACAGCAGACCATCTTTACTGCAGCAGATGCATGAGCGCTTTGTACCAGCTGAATGAGCTTCGAGGCAGGGCCATGGCTAGGTTGATAGACCTAGCTCAGGCCAATCAGATATTGCTTACCAAGATCAAGAATGAGGTAGTTGACTTGTCCCTAGAGCTGGTGGATAAGGACATTCAGATGCGGGGATGCAGACACAGATTAGTGATTTACAGCAAGAGCTAGAGGCACACGAGGCCGACATGGATATGTTGGTAGACCAGATCGATGACCTTAACATGGAGTTGGCTGATGCCAATAAGCACCTTGAGATGCATCACCAAGAGCAGGCCGCCATGCAGGCACCTCCTGAGGTTAAGGAGGAGGAGGACCCCGAGGAGATTGAGGGAGTCTCTAGCATGGACTTTGAGAGTGCAGCACCACAGCCACCACTTGGGGCAACCCACTCTCCCATGATCAGTATCGCCTCCGTCAATGACCTCGACGACCTTTAGGCATGTTTAGATCTGCTCTTTTCTACTCCTCGGTGTAGCCTAATTTTGGATGGTGATGTAATAGGCTAGCCTAGCATTGAGTATTCTTTTGTGTAGCAGGTACTACCAGTGTGACTTGGTTATGGGTGTGTTTACAAACATTATTGATGTTGTAAGCCCCATGATGTTGGCAAATTTCAGCAGCTGTTGGTGTCGGTGTTTAAGACCGGCAACCCGCCTAGGGGGTACCCTAGCAGGTCTTTTATGCGGTAAGGATCGTCGAGAATCAAGGAATCAATGGTGACGCAAGGAACACGATTTAGATAGGTTCGGGCCGCTAGATCACGTAATACCCTACGTCCTGTGTGTTGGTTTGTATTGATCTTGGATGAACTGGAGTTGTTCTTGAGGGGGGTCCCTGCCCACCCTTATATACACGGGAGGGCAGGGTTACAAGTCCGAGTCCTAGTCGAGTACTATTACAGAGTTCTACTCGGTAAGGCCCGAGTAGTTTTCCATACACATACTTGACTAGTCCGAGTGGGATACACCTATCCCTTGTTCTAATCGTGTCCAAGTACGCCCCTTAGTGGGCCGTCCAAGGTCTACTCGTGGGACTGGGGTGCATGCCCGACAAGCCCCCGAGTACTTTGTAGTTGTGCGCCACAGTCTTGGGCATTGCGGGCACTATCTGAGTGGTTCGTCGTAGAGGTTGCAGGCCGAAGTGCTCGAGTACTGTCGCGTGGCTGGAAGGTACTCTTCTTGTTCCTTCGAGTTGTTTCTGTTCCAAGAATTTTTATATGGTAGTGCGATGTCAATCGCACTCCATATGGGTAGCCCCTGAGCCTTAGGTTGAATCGAAGAGTCAGGCTTAGGGTCAAACCAGCTTTTTGTCCATTTTACCCTTGAAAATCTTGAAAAAGAAAAAACTGACCAACGGGTACGGTACCCGCAGCCCCCGAGCACTTGGGCGATCTCTGTCGTTGAAGTGGTCAGCAGTCCATTGAAAAGAGTAGCCGTTGAGTGTTTAAGGCGATTAATCTACAATTAATCTGTTTAAAATCCGTCCATTGCGTATCTGACACGTGGAAATCGGAGCTGGCGGAGATAAAACTGGAAGGCCCCCTTTCGGTTGGATTTACACCGTACAGTAATCAGATCTGTTTTTCTTCCTCCCTTGCTCTCCTGCTCCACATTTGCGCCGCCATGAGTGCCGCCTTCGCCATTACCCCCCTTGAGAGAGATCCGAGGGAGAGTGCCGTTCTATCTTGAGGTTGAGTCCGTCGGATGCGCACCAAGAAGATGGGCAAGAAACCCGAGATGATCCAGGGCAAGGCTCCGGCGACGGGCAAGGTGAAATCTAAGAAGGGGAAAGAACTGGTGCTGCCAGCGCCGAAGGTGGGGCTGACGAATCAGACTGCGCCGCTGCCGCCTGGAGCAACGTGGCAACATTCAGTGTTGAAGAAGGAAGCCGTGCAAGCACTAGTCGATGCGAAGCTTCTGCGCCGAAGGAAATTCTTGAGTGGCACCCCACATTTCCAAATGCGTGGCAATTTGAGGAACATCCAGGCGAGATAGTGATGCTCACGCACTTTGTGGAGAGGGGGTTGGCAGTGCCCACCTCCGACTTCTTCAGAGGTATTCTCGAGTACTATAAGCTTCAACTCGTGCATTTGAACCCCAATGGTGTACTGCATATGTCAATTTTCGTACACCTTTGCGAAGTGTATTTGGGAGTTCCTCCGAGTCTCGAGTTATTTAGGAAGCTGTTCCGCTGTAAGCCGCAGCCTAGTGTCCATAGGACAGAAGTCTTTGGAGGCGTCGGGTTCCAACTCAGGAACTCGGGCGCATACATCGAGTATAACTTGTCTGACTCCCATGGGGAGTGGAAGAAGAGGTGGTTCTACATCGAGAACCATGATCCTCGCTTACCTGTGGTGACTGGTCACACACCCAAGGATGCGGAAAACTGGGTGAGCGAACCCAAAGACACTCCCGAGCTTGATCACATGATGCAGCAAATCACCGAGTTGAAGGCACTCGGTCTCACTGGGATCAATGTGGCGGCCAGCTTTCTGAAGAGAAGAGTCCAGCTGCTATAGAAACGTGCTCACTTGGGAAGTGAGTACACAGGTCTTAAGGATCCATCGTGTATGTTCGATGAGGATATATCCGATGATGATGTAGAGGCGCTGCTGGCCAAGCTCTTCAGGAACTATCAGGGAGTACCAGTAATCCCTGCAGCTCTTCGTCAGTACGATGCCTGATATGAGCCAGAAGTGGTATGTCTTTGCACTTGACTTGTAATTTTTGACTTGTGTGATATTTGTTGTTAATATCGACTTGTTTTTGTAGTCTCGAGTTCTTGATGGCTACTTGGCGCAGTCGGAAGAAGAGTCAGAAACTATTGCTGAGGAGTTAGAGGACGAACCCTCTCCTCCTGTCAAGAAACGTAGAGTAGTCCGCAAGATGTCTGCAGCTAAGTCTGTTTCAACCCCTGAGAAGTCTCGGGGTACCAAGGTATGTAGTCGTGAACTTATCTTTAGCTGATGAAATTGAACTTGCTATTGTTGTGATGAATTTGTCTTGTTCATAAAGGCTGTTGATACGGCGCTTGGTGATGATGAGGCTGCTTTTGAAGAAGTAGCCGTGACCAACCCTGTTGCTGGTAATGTATCTATTGATATGGTGCCAAAGAGGGTGCCATCAGCAGAAGTCGGAGTAGCCCCTGAGCTACCCGCAACGGCTCCGCCGGCCGCCGCGCTGCCCGTTACTGACCAGGCGGTCTTGGGGTTGCCCGCTGGCGTAGCGGGTATTGCAAAGGAAGTGTCACTAGTGGTCGCTGCTGGCGCCTTGTTGTCCCGCATGATTGCCAGTGGTAAGCGTTCTGCCCCGGCTAGTTTCGTTTGTCCGAGTTGAATTGTGGTCTTGACTTTTGCTTTACAGGTCTTGGTGAGAAGACAGCACCGGCGGCTGGTCCTGCGCCCAACTACTCGACCACCTGTTGTCGAGAAAAAACGTGTGCGATTTTTGCCATGCTCAACTCTGTGAGCTTGCTTAGCCGGTGTATATCTTTAAGTTGTCTTGAAGTGGTATAATGACGTTTCTTGATGCAGGGATGCGGAAGAAACTATCCCTGTGGAGATAGGGGTAGAGTCGAATCCCCTGACTACATTTTCGGCTCCCTTGGAGGATTTAATTGTTGAGGAAGTACCCGAAGTCAACGCCGGTCGCCTTGGAGCTACTATGTCCATGCTCCAAGACGTCATCCGTTCGGTGGAAGTTCCCGCCGCCGCATCGGGTTCGGGAAGTGCTGCCTTAGCAACATCCACTGGCGGATCGCTGGCTGTAGTGGGTGTCGAAAAAGCCAAAGAGGCAACTACTCCAGGTATGTTTCTGTAGTCTTGTTATTGTAGTCGTGGCATGTAGTTGACTGATGATAAATGTTGTAGGTGCCACCTTGGGTACAACTCCTCATCTTGCAGAGAGTACTCAAAGATCAGTGCTCAGCCTGCCATCTGACTCGGAGTTTCAGAGGGCCGTCGATGTTTTCCGGAGCTTCCAGGTGAATTTCCTTTGAGTTGCCACATAGATCAAGTAATTGTGAGGCTTTTAACTGACCGTATTGCCTTGCATACCCGGACCTTTTCAGGAACGAAGTCATCAACTGGAGCAGGAATGTGCCCGACTGACGGAAGCTCTGAGGGTTCATGAAGTTGGGGCGAAGTCTTTTGCTGTGGAACGCACGGATCACGTAGTCCTGCAGCAAAAACTGGAGAGCCGCCACAAGTCGCTGAACAAAAAGTATCAAGGTGAGCACTATGCATACTCTGAGTATGTCCAATTGTAGTCGGCTGTGGTTGAACTTGTTCTATCTTATAGAGCTTAAGAGGCAAGAGGCGGCTGCAAGGAGCCAAGTCCTTGATTGGAGAAATGTGCACGATCGAGTGGCGGATGAAGCCGAACGTCTTCGGGCCGCTCTGACGGAAGCACAGGCTGCTTGCGAGCATCAGCGGGACAGGAAGATGTAGAATGGCGTGATTCTTGCCATGGCCATGGTGACATGCAGGCATCATGCCCAGACCATGGGGAGGCTCCGAGGCGAACTCCAGGAGCTAACTGTAGCAGCTGAAGACTTGGTGAATGCCATAGCCCCCGTGGAAGAAGGCGCAGGGCCGCAATCACTAGTCGAGCGATTGAAGGCTGCCTCGAGTAAAGTGGTGGGACTCTGCAAAGCTGTTTGCAAACAGGTCCTTGCAGTCATGAAGTCCTACTATCCGAGGGTAGACTTGGCGGCAGCTGGTGACGGCGTGGCTCGCAACTGCACAGAAGAAGCATATGCGCAGTACCTCGAGGAGGCGAAGCCTATTGCGTCGAAGATGTTGGAGTTTGTCTCTCCAGAAGAGCCTTGAGCTTTGTATGTACTCTTGGATCTATGTCGAGTACTTTGAATCAATACTTTTGTCAAATGAATACTTGACCATTGGTTTGTTGCTTGAGGTGATGGTCTTGCGAAGAGTAATTTTACTCTGTCTTGTCTGATCCAAAGTCCCAGGGTCGGCTGAGCCTGACCCTTTGGGGGCGAAACTCCGCCTCGCCCGACTCCAAGTCCTAGGGTCGGGTGCACCCAACCCCTTGAGGGGGGAAGCTCCGCCTCGCCTAACCCCTGAGTAGAGGGTCGGAATATTCCAAGCCCCCAAGATAACGGTTTGAGCGTAGGCTGCGCTTGGCTTGGAGTAGTTCCGAGTGTCGAGTAGTCGTGATGCTGTCGAGTACTCTACTTTTGAGGGTACGCAGGTGTACTGCACTCTTTTGTCCTTTGTCGATGCACGGGTGTACTGTACACTTTTGTCCTTTGTGGTATAAATGCTAGCACGTGGGCAGAGTCAGGAGTCATCAGACTCATTGATCACGGGCATATAGTAACTCTTGGATAGGTGGTAGTTGCGTCTTTCGGCTATAAATAGAGTAGCAATGGATTGCCTTCGGTTGCTTTTGTTTGAGTGTAGAGAGCCATCAAAGAGTGCACCGATGCTAGAAGATTCCTTGTAGATTGAGGCCACCTTCCCTCCACAGACTCTTGCGCTCGTAGGGATAGCCGCGATGCTAGAAGAATCCTCGTAGGAGGTTTCATCGCACGCCTCATCTTGTAGCTCATGATCCAGTGGGGTACGCGCTGGAACTCGCGGGTGATGGGTGATGAGTGCCGCAGTCTTTATCCCACTCTCTTAGAGGTGGAGGTGTGGCCGTAGAGTGGATTGGCTCCGCAAGGCTAGCAAAAGAGCATCCTTGGTTCCCTCTAGGCGCGTCGCGTGGGATTCATCGTTGCCGCTGACAAGGCAGTGGCGATGAAGGAGTTCCTGGCGTTGCCTGTGGTAGAGGACCTAGATATGGCTACATTTTGCGCAGCTTCCTTGCGTGTAGGCCCTTCCCATTGTAGTCGGCAAACTTGAGTGGCCTTGTGATATAGTAAAAGCCTGAGGCTTAAATGCAGCCCGCCAGTAAGCAGTTGCTTGTAGTCTTTGTGTATTCTGAGTATTTTGTACTCATATGTAACTTGAAGATGTATCTTCAGTTCTTAGTAAAGAAATACTTAACGGAAATGGTGCCATGGCAGTGATCCTTGTTGAGTTGATAACACTTGAGTCAACACTAATGTATCTTGAAGCCGGTAGTCGGGTGGTTAACCCGAGTAGTCATCATGAGCTATTGTCTTGAAGCGATTACTCAAGTGCTGCTATGGGTAATAGCGACAAAGATGTTCTATATTCCAAGAGTTTGGTACTTGTTCTCCTAAAAGTTCTTGGAGTCTATAAGATCCAGCTCCCGTAACCTTTGATACGATGTAAGGACCTTCCCATGGTGAATTGAGTTTATGCAACCCTGATGTGTCTTGGATACGCTTGAGGACCATATCGCCCAAGTTGAAAGATCTTTCCTTGACATTGCAGTCGTGGTAACGCCTTAAACCGTCAAGGTATCTGGCAGATTGCACTAGAGCTGCGCATCTTGTTTCTTCTAGACAGTCTATATCTATTTGCCTTGTTTCGTCTGCCCGTTCTTCATCGTATTGTTCAACTGATGGTGATTGCCACATGATGTCGGCGGGTAGTATGGCTTCCGACCCATACACGAGGAAATAGGGTGATAACCTGGTAGTCTTGCATAGTTGGGTACATAGGCCCCACAGAGCATTGGGTAACTCTTTGAGCCATTTGCCGCCTTTGGTGTTGCCAACGTCATGTAGTCTTTTCTTCAGGGTGTCGAGTATCATGCCATTAGCACGCTCAACTTGTCCATTGGCTCACGGGTGAGCGACCGAGACATAGCGGACGTCGATGCCGCTATTCTCGCAATATTCCCAAAAGTCGTGATTGTTGAAGTTTGACCCTAGGTCTGTGATAATCCTATTGGGAAAACCATAGCGGTGTACGATTTTGTCTAAGAAGTCGAGGACCCAGTCTGCCTTCGGGCAAGTGACTAGTTTGACCTCGGTCCACTTGGTGAATTTGTCGATTGCCACGAGTACTCGGTTGAATCCTCCTGGCACAGTTGGTAACGGCCCTATCATGTCGAGCCCCCAACAGGCAAACGGCCATGTTGGAGGTATTGTGACTAGCTTGTAGGCCGGTATATGTTGCTGTTTGGTGAAGAATTGACACCCTTTGCACTTCTGAACTAGTTGTTTAGCATCGGCCAGGGCCATTGGCCAGTAGAAGCCTGCTCTGAAAGCCTTGCCAACTATTGTCCGCGAAGAGGCGTGGTTGCCACAGATTCCTTTGTGAATTTCCTCTAAGATTTCTTGGCCATCTTCTCTGGTAACGCACTTCATGAGTACCCCAGATGATGCACCTTTCCTGTAGAGCTTGTCTCCGACTAAAACGTAATTTTTTACTTGCCGGGAGATTTGCTCAGCCTTATTTTTGTCGGATGGTAACTGGTGATCTTTGATGTAGTCGATGAAGGGTGTCCTCCAGTCGACTTCTATCATCATGATTTCACGAGAGACGTCAGTAGTCGGGACCGCTGGCGGTGTGACTTGGTCAGATATGGACGGCTTGCGCAGTTCATGAACGAAAATTCCTGCTAGAACCTCTGCACGAGTTGAGCCCATTTTGGATAAGATGTCGGCGGCAACGTTGTTGTCGCGGACGATGTGATGAAATTCCAAGCTTGAGAACTTGTTTTCTAGTTTACGGACTTCTTTGCAGTAAGCGTCCATGTTGTCCTTGTCCCGGTCCCACTCATCATTGACCTGGTTTATAACGACTAGGGAGTCGCCATACACTAGTAGTCGTTTGATGCCGAGGGAGATTGCAAGGCGAAGGCCGTGAAGTAGTGCTTCGTACTCGGCTTTGTTATTAGATGCTTCCTAGAATATTTGCAGTACGTACTTGAGCTGGTCTCCCCTAGGGGAGATGAGTAATACGCCCGCACCGGCCCCTTCAAGTTTGAGGGACCCGTCGAAGTACATTACCCAGTGTTCTGGCCGTTCGACTAGTATTGGTACTTGATTTTCAGTCCATTCAGCCACGAAGTCGACCAAAGCTTGGGATTTGATAGTTGTCCTTGGCTTGAAGTCCAAAGTGAGAGCTCCGAGTTCAACTGCCCATTTGGAGATTCTACCCGTGGCATATCTGTTGTGGAGAATTTCGCCGAGCGGGAAGTCAGAGATGACTGTGATGTTATGCTCTTGGAAATAATGGCGCAGTTTCCGAGAAGTAAGCAAAATTGCGTATAAGAGCTTTTGTATCGGTGAATACCGAGTTTTGGAGTCCGAGTGTACTTCGCTGACGAAGTAGATAGGTCGTTGGACCTTGTAAGCGTGGCCTGGTTCAGACCGTTCGACTACTATTGCATTGCTGACGACATGAGTAGTAGCTGAGATGTATAGGAGCAAGTCTTCATTCGGAGAAGGAGCGGTGAGTACAGGAGGCTTTGACAGAAAGTCTTTG
The DNA here is from genome assembly GCF_000263155.2 of Setaria italica. Taxonomy (NCBI): domain Eukaryota; kingdom Viridiplantae; phylum Streptophyta; class Magnoliopsida; order Poales; family Poaceae; genus Setaria; species Setaria italica. Next base: position 23,288,602 of record NC_028458.1, on the reverse strand, counting down.
AGTTGTGTTAGTACCTTGTCTGCCTCTTCCGTCCATTTGAACTTGTCCTGGCGTTTGACAAGCTTGAAGAAGGGTAGTCCCCGTTCTCCAAGTCTCGAGATGAACCGGTTGAGAGCGGCCATGCAGCCTGTGAGTTTTTGCACATCCTTAATGCTAGCTGGTGCCTGCATGTTTGTGATGGCAAATATTTTTTCCAGGTTGGCCTCAATGCCGCGATGGCTAATGATGAACCCAAGTAGTTTGCCGGAAGGTACTCCAAAGACACACTTAGTAGGGTTGAGTTTCAATCGGAAAGCGCGTAGACTAGAGAAAGTTTCCTCCAAGTCCGCAATGAGTTTCTCCTGGTTTCTTGTTTTGACGACGACGTCGTCGACATAAGCTTCGACATTGCGATGAAGCTGCTTCTCGAAGCACATCTGGATAGCTCGTTGATAGGTTGCCCCTGCATTTTTTAGTCCAAAGGACATTGTTTTGTACCAGAAAGCTCCGAAAGGCGTGATGAATGCTGTTTTGGCTTGATCTTCTTCTTTGAGGCTTATCTGATGATAGCCAGAGTAGCAGTCGAGAAAACATAGTAAGGCGCACCCAGCAGTGGAGTCGACCACTTGATCGATCCTGGGTAGCCTGAAAGGGTCTTTTGGGAAGTGTTTGTTGAGGTCGGTATAGTCGACACACATTCTCCACTCGTTGTTTTTCTTACGAACAAGCACGGGGTTGGCGAGCCAGTCAGGGTGAAAGACTTCTTTGATGAGCCCTGCCGCAAGTAGCTTGGCTAACTCTTTTTTGATTTCTTCTCGTCTGTCTTGAGCGAACCGGCGAAGTCGTTGCCATTTTGGAGTAGCTTTGGGATCGACATTGAGGGAATGCTCAATCAGCTCCTTGGGCACACCTAGCATGTCAGCCGGTTTCCAAGTGAAGATATCATGGTTAGCCCAAAGGAAGCTGATGAGCGCGGATTCCTATTTAGGATCTAGCCCTGTTCCGATCAGGGCTGTCTTGGAAGGGTCGCCCGTCTGGAGGTCGACTAGTTTGAAGTCTTGGTCGCTGGCGGGTTTCACCTTGGTGGATCCCGACTTGTTTTCTGGGATCTCTAGTTCGGTTGGGTGGAGCTTCTTCAGGCTGTGAAGACGTGTTGCATGGGACTAGGTGCTTGAGAAGTCGCAGCAATTTCCATGGCTTTAGTGTCGCATTCGTAGGATCGCCGTAGATCTCCTCGCGGCGTTAGCTCTCCCTTGGGGCCTGGCATTTTGAGTACCAGGTAAACATAATGTGGTATGGCCATGAACTTGGTGAGTGCTGGCCTTCCAAGTATGGTGTGGTAAGATGTCTCGAAGTCGGCGACTTCAAATCGGATGTACTCGGTATGGTAGTGTTCCTTAGTTCTAAAGGTAACTGGAAGGACAACTTGTCCTAGTGGTATAGCCGCATTTCCAGGCACGATACCGTAGAAAGGTGAATCTGTTGGAGTAAGCATTTCGGTGACGTCGAGGCACATCTTCCTCAATGTCTTGGCAAAAATAATGTTGAGTCCACTACCACCGTCGATGAGTACTTTGGTTAATTTTGAGCCTGCCACAACCGGTCGAGTACTAGGGGAAAACGGCCTGGTTCTGAGAACTTGGTCCATTGGTCTTTTCTGCTGAAGGAAATGGGCACTTCTGACCATTTTAACGGTGTTGGATCCGTTGGTTCAATGGCCATGATCTCCCTGGGTACGAGTTTGTTGGCTCGCTTGGATGCGGTGCCTGGAATACTGCCGAAGATGACGTTGACAGTTTTTGAGGTAGTCTAGAAGTCACCTTCTTCATCTTCGTCGTTGTGGACTTTGTTCTTGCCCTTATCTTTTTTCTTGGTGTACTCTTCAGGGGGTGGTGGTGCGGGTAAGTCTTGCATTACTCGGCGCATGCTGTAGCAGTCTATTGCCGAGTGCTTGCTAGTCGGGTGCCATGGGCACTGCTTTTTGAGTAGTTCAGTGAAGGTTTGCCCTTCATCATTTTTTTCGGGATCCCTTTTTCCCAGAGTTGGTCATGGTGGCAACAGTGTTGTCGGGCTTCCTTTTGCGGTTGTGATTACTCGAATAGTTATTTCGAGTATCATTGTGTCAAGTTCTATCTTGGTCATTGTTATTATTGTCGCGTCCATGATTGCGGTGCAAGCCGAAACGTTCTCGCTCTTTGTCTTCTTCATCTGCCCACTGCTGCACCATGACTTTGAGGTCTTTGACATTAGCTGGTCGTCGGCGACCAAAGTCTTGGTGTATTTATCGATCGTAGAGTCCATTCTAGAAGCACTCGATGACGTCTGTTTCTGAGATGTCAACTATGGTAGCCTTATTTTTGAAGAAGCGTCGCAAATAGTCGTGTAAGGTCTCGTCTTCTTTTTGCTTAATTTGACTTAAGTCAATCTTGTTGCCTGGTCTAGCCATGGAGCCGGCGAAGTTGTTGGTGAAAGCCTTTGTCAGGTCTACCCAAGAGTCAATAGACTTGGGTTTGATTGACTCAATCCAGGTCAGTGGTGCGGGTTCCATGCATATGGGGAAGTGGATAACTTTGGTGTCGTTATTGCCCCCGGCTGCTTGGACGGCTAGCGAGTAGCATCGTAGCCATTGAATTGGGTCTTGTTTGCCATCATACTTGGTGATCCCAGTTGGCTTAAACTTCTCGGGTAGTTTTGTTTTCATTACCCGGTTTGTGAAAGCAGGAAAGTGGTTGTAGTTGTCGACTTCTCGCTCGCGCCGACTATTGAGGATTTCTCGCAGATCACTAAAGTTGGACACTTCGTGGTTCTTCTGAGTAGGGCGAATACTTTTAACCGAGTTGGTGCAGCTGACCTCGCCAACATCCTTATGACGTGCTGGGGCCTTGTGTTTGCTTGGACCTTGGCTGTGCTACCGAGGTTGGTTGACAACTTCATTGTCGTTTCTTGGGGCATTGTTGTTGTCTGCAGCTCCCCTGCTACCTTCTTGGTGAGCTGTGATGCGAGGAACAGACGGGATTGGTGATTCTTTGTCAAGTAACTTGTAGGCTTGCTCTGCGAGTTGTGTGATCTGTTCGTTGCCGCGCTGCATGAGTTGAGTTGTGGCTTCGTTATCCCTATCTTGAGGCATCAACGTTGTTAGAAGATTGATTGAGGCGATAGCCGCGAGTGGAGTATTGTGCTCCTGAGCCTAAACTGCATCGAAGGCCCTTTCGAGGTTTGTGATGGGAATATTTGTGGCCATTGACTACCATCGCTCGGCTCGAGTAGCGTTGCGCATCCTTCTTTGGTTTCTTTGCTCGGAGGTTTCATTGTGAGGGGCGTCAGCTGTAGACTCATCTTCGGAGATGTTGTCGAGTTGTGCTAATCCCCTGGGGGTTCTGTTCTGGCTAGTGCCCGAGTTATTATTCTGAGTAATAACAAGGACTTCCCTGTCCGGGTAGTAGCTTCCGGAGCTTGACGTTGCAATCTCTGTGGAGCTTTCCTTGCGGTTGGAAGTGAGTGGAACGCCTTCTTGATATGGGAGGTTGTCTATATGAGCGACAAGGCGTGACTCGTAGTCACGGGCGAGAAGAGGTGGTCGCAATCCTGGCCAGTGTACGAATCTGCCTTGTGATGTTGAAGTTATTACCAATCCTTGGGCTGGACCAGATAACGGTATCTCTAGTGGATAAACTGAGTCGGAGTCGACATCTTCATCGTGCCCGAGTTCGAGTTGGATTCGAGTAAGAAAGCCTTGGTGAACTTCGGCTGCGTTGTGGAGTCCATGCGAGAACTGCTTTGAAGTCGAAACCTACTTGGGAATTGATTGGGACTGACTAGTCCGAAGCGAAGTCGAGTCCATCGTGTGGTCGAACTCAAAATTTTCAACTTTGAAATCTTGGTTTTTTCTGGCCCGATCTTCTGCTTTCCTCTCCTGAGCATTGATGATCTGGCGCCGGAACGAACCCGAGCCATCGGTGATGCAGAGCCAAGATTCGAAAACGAAGGTTGTGCCTGCTTCGATGGTGAAGACAGACTTGATGATGACGGTTGCTATTGAGTAGCGTGGCGCGCCAGCTGTCAGTGTTTTAGACCGGCAACACGCCTAGGGAGTACCCTAGGAGGTCTTTTATGCAGTAAGGATCGTCGAGAATCAAGGAATCAATGGTGATGTAAGGAACACGATTTAGACAAGTTCGGGCCACTAGATCGCGTAATACCCTACGTCCTGTGTGTTGGTTTGTATTGATCTTGGATGAACTGGAGTTGTTCTTGAGGGGGGTCCCTACCCACCCTTATATACACGGGAGGGCAAGGTCACAAGTCTGAGTCCTAGTCGAGTACTATTACAGAGTTCTACTCGGTAAGCCCTGAGTAGTTTTCCATATACATACTTGACTAGTCCGAGTGGGATACACCTATCCCTTGTTCTGATCGTGTCCGAATACGCCCCTTAGTGGGCCGTCCAAGGTCTACTCATGGGCTTGGGTGCATGCCCGACAGTTGGCATTCAAGTTTTTAGTCCCATTTCTGTTCATCCTTTAACAGTGACTTGAATACCAAAATTGTGAGAAGTTTCTTACTCTAACCACTCTTTAAATTTCAGCCCTTGTTGGCTTGCCAAACTTGAGCTATGAGTGAAAATCCACAGCTCAGCCTGCTGAAAAACAGCCAGGACTGACATGCCTAAATGAAGCTTTTCGACCATGTTAACCTTTGCTTTGATCTCTGAGTAAAATATCAAAGTTTTCACACACAAAGTTTTATACTCACTGACCAAAGATGACGAGTTGTGGACATTGGAGTTTGGAGATATGAATTTTTCTCCTAAATAGCAGTTTTTCTGCCTCCAATAATTTGGCTGCATGATGAACATTTTACATTCTACACATGATTTATCCTGTTTCATCTGCTTATGAGGAAGCTTCAAAATTGTGTGACTAATGAGAAAAGTTCACACTTGCAGATGGTTCACGGAACCTGCCAAAACCCTGCCGGTTTCATACCGAGTGGTAGCGGTCAGCGACAGACGCCGCCGCCACCACCACCTCCCCCGCCTACAATGGAGGCAATCCTCGCCGCTTAGACGGAGCTGCTGCGGCACATCGTTCAAGGCCAGCAGCAGCCACATGGTGGGACAAATGCTCACCAACCTCGTGTGGCCAGCTACGAGGACTTCTTGGGCACCTAGCCCCATCTATTCCACAAGGTAGAGGAGCTGCTTGATGCCGACTCCTAGATTTGCACGATCGAGTCCAAGTTCACGCTCCTCACCTTGACTTGCCCCGACGAGAACAAGGCGAAGTTCGCAGCCCAGCAGCTGCGCGGATCTACATAGTTATGGTGCGACCACTACCATGCCATACTGCCTATTGACCACGTGGTGACATGGGAGGAGTTCAAGACCACCTTCAGGGAACACCACATCCCTGACGGTCTATTGTAGAGGAAACTGAACGAGTTCCTCGCTCTCACCCAGGGCACGCGCAACGTGTTGCAGTATGCCCAGGCCTTCAATGACCTATGTCAGTACGTCGGCTATCATGCTGACACGAACGAGAAGAAGCGGGACTGTTTCTGTCGAGGCCTGAGTCTCAAACTCCAGGAGAGACTGAACCCCATAAAGGTGAAAACCTACAATGAGCTAGTGAATCTAGCCATGTCCTAGGAGGACTGCATTATGGCTCTCAAGGCCGACAAGAAGAGGAAAGCACCAAAGCCATCTCCCAGTGCTTGCGCAAAAGGTCAGATGGTTCCGCCACGAGTCCCTCAGAGGACTCCGCAGCAGGGTCGATGGGTGATCCGGACACCTCAGTAGCAGGGAGCTCCTCGCTTCCTGGGATTTCCGCAGCAAAGCCTAAGGCCTAATGCTCCACTGCCGTTTCACCCGAACAACATGACCGTTGTTTCACTTGTGGGAGTCTAGGCCACTTTGCAAAAGGACTATCCGCAGAGCAGAAACCAGGGTGAAGGGCAGAGCTCGAATCAGAATAATAAGGGCAAGAGGCCGAAGGTGCAAGTCAGACAAGGAAGGCTAAACTTCACCAACCTTGCAGACCTTCCAGAGGTGCACCAGTCTTGATGGATACTTTCTCTGTCCATAACCCGCCTGTCCTTAATATCTCAACCAGTTTTTCCGTGGTTTCTTTTTTGACCAAAAAGGTACACGCACGGCCACCCTAAGTTTTTCATCACTTGAATCTCGGGGCAAGATTCTTTTTAAGTGGGGTAGGCTGTAACATCCCTAGTTTTGGTAGATTCTTAAAAGGCTAATTAAAGTGTAAGGACTCAAAACTAGCACCTAAGTTTTTAAACTTTTTTTTGTTTGAAATGCAATTTCACTTAAACACACGAAATACTACAAATAGGGGCTAATTTGAACCAAACAAAGACAAACAAAGTGGTAAGTTTGAAAAACACTCAAACTAGGTTTGAATTGTAGCAAACATACCAAAAATCCCAAACAGTAAAGTTGAAATTGAAACTCAAACATTGAAATTGCCAAAATACCCTAAAAAGGCACTTTTAGGGGGGCAGTTTATAATTCCAAAATTTATATAACAAATCAAACTTTTGCCAATATAAAAGTTGTAGAACTTTTCCAAACAAACAACTTTTCTTATTTGAGTTCTTCCTGATTTGAAGGGGAAGAGGTTCAAAATTTGTGTTGATGTTTAGTGGCATTTCAAAATGTAGTTCAAAATTTCCCGAAGTCTTGTAAACCAACATTCTTCCAAACTTTTCAACCGTTTATCTTCCAATCTAGACCAGTTTTGAACCTGAAACCTTTATAGAACTTGTAGTTTGACCTTAGGAAAACAACTTGTAGTTTGAAAATCTCACGCAAAATCTCCTCAAACCTAGCTGCCTTGCACACCACGGCGTTCCCGCGCGCCAGCCAAGTGCGCGGTCACCGTGCCGGCGCGTTGCGCCACGCCACGCGACACACCAGTGTTCGTGTAGGCCAAAAGCCAATGATGGCCGGTGATGGGACCACACGGTGTGCCGTGCTGCCCAATCACCTACCGGCACCATCTTCCCCCTCTGCGCCGCATCCTCGCTGCCAGTAGCCGCACCACGCCCACGCGTCGCCGCAGCTTGCGCTCGCCACGTCTCGCTGCCTGACCGGCGCAATACCACCACCAATCCTCACTGACAACAAGACCACTCGGCCCGGCCGCTCGCCCAGTCACCTTGCGCGCACATCCCTGCCCTTCTGCCGCGCATCTTCACCGATCAACGCCCGCCCGACACCCATGCGCGCCCCTTCTGCTCGCCGCACGCGCTGCCGCCATGTTGAGCAGCGCCACCAGCTAGGCCGCTCCGCCACTCGCCGCCGTGACAAGACAGCACGGCTAGCCAATTCCCTCGCGTGGCAAAACGATCCTGCCCTCCAAGGATCCCCCTCCGCCGACCGCAGCAGCTCACCCACGCACACTGCACCACTGCCGGCCAACGAGCGCGCCCGCTCCAAAGCTCCGCCAGTGGCGCGCTGCCCTCTTCCTCTCGCCCAACCACAGCCCGAGCTTATCTCCACTGCCCATGGCTCCTCCTTGACTTCACCGGCTATAAAAGTAGCCCCAGCCCCTCGTCGGCACCTCACCTGCACCCCTCTCCCCTCCGCCACCAAAAAACAGTGCGCCGCCACCACCTCCCCATGGAGCCCCACCCTCCGGTGCTCCCCGCTGCCTCCTGAGCCCACCGGAGCACCACACGTCCCCCTCCACAGCTCACTGAGCCGCCTCTCAGCCGCCCGCACCACTGCTGGCACCGGAGAAGCTTCCCCACTACCGCGACCGAAGCGCCACCGCGAACAGCCGCCGTCAAGCCGCTTGCACCCTCGAAACCTTCAACGCGTGTCCTCACGGTGAGCTGCCCATCGCGCCCATGCCCTTCCTTTCCCCTCTAGCGCCGCCGCTCGCTGGAAAGCCGCCGACCACCCCAGGGACTACATAGCATAGCCCCAAATCTTTTTAGGGTCCCCCGCGTAAGAATCCATGACCTAGCTGCGAAGTTTAAAAGTTCCTAGGGCCTAAGCGTGAAAAGGTTTTCCATTTTCTGTTTTATTTTGGTTTAAATTGACTAAAACTTTGAAAATGCATAAGACAGTGTAGAAAAATGCTAAAAATGTGATCATGTCACTGTTGTAGATTTTTCTCTAGGTTTTATTTTGGGTTTAAGCCAATAAATGCCCCATAAATCACACAAAAATGGTAAAAATGTACATTCACCTTTGTTAGAACACTTGTGTCATGCATGTTCTAGATATAAATTTTGTGACACTAGTTTAGGTGCTGAACACACTGGTTTAAGGCAAACCTTGTAATCCTAGGCTAGATCTTGTTATTAACACTAAAAATGGTGGAAAATAGATAAAAAATGTGAAACCACCTTTGTTGAGTTCCTGATACCATTGTGTTGACGCCGGATTTCGTCATCAGTAGAATCGGCATCAAAGAGGGAAAAAGGCGAGGAAGTACGGATGGAAATCGGCCAAAAAGGTGCTACAGTACGGAATCGGTCAGTAGCTTTTACTCCGCTTCCGGGTGAATACGCCAGGTTCCCAATCGGCAAACCTTTGCTAATAAGAGATCGGCCGATCGGGAAGGTGGACTAAGGTGGGCCTGTATGGGCTTGGAAAGATGGAAGGATAAGGTGGAGTTCAGCCCACGAAGCGTGGGGTAATTAGTTTAGCACGGATCGTGCTTGTAGATATTTGTTTCCTGTTTGAATTAGAGATAGAGTTCTAGTCGGTTAAGAAGATTATTTGTACGGGGCTATAAATAGCTACCTTTGTAAATCTGTAAACAACAATCAATCAATACAACAAGTTACTTTCTTCTTCGTACTTACTTTCGAGCAGGCGACTTCGCCATCACTTTTTCTTCTCACGAGTTTGTACGGGTTGGCAGGGCTGCATCATCTTGATCTCCGGCCGATTCTGTAAGTTCCGTTTATCGAGTAATATCTAAGCTTTAACTTCTGGCGCATCGCTGTTGTTTCGTTTAGATTTATTCATCAGTTATCGATATCAACTAGATCCATAGGTTTTTACCTATTTTCCTAGTTTTTATCACTAGTTATCCCGCTAGGAATCGGTAGTATCGGCTTTCGTTACCTCCTGTTGTTAGATCCATTCATTGCCGATTAGATCTTTTCCTAGTGCTGTTATCATAAGCTTTGTGCCGATTACTTTAGTACTTTTCTGTCTACAAGGCTACGGGGATCGTGCTGTTTACTAGCCGATTTCATTATCACAGTAAATCGGCCGATTCGCCGATAAACTCTCTCGATCGGAAACTTAGCCGATCGCAGTTTCTGAACCTGACACGTGTTCTTCCTTGCCAATCAACAGGTCAGATTGGCTGGCACGCCGCGCGAACCGCACCAGGGCATTCACCCGAACAGGAGTTAAGCAGATTCTCCCGGGTCGTGTGTCGGTCGCTGGGACTCGGTTGACCGATTTCTAGCGCCAACACACTTTTGGCACGCCTGGTGGGACCATTACAACCGCTGTCATGTCGAAAGCTGCTGAAGTCTCCGAAGATAACGTCATCGAAGTGACGGAAGCAGATCTAAAGGACGACCAAAAAGAAGATCTGAATCAGTATTTAGAGCAAGTCCGGAAAACTTGCTTGAAATCCTTCAGTCGTTCCAGGAGCGGGGAAACTGTTAAAAAGTCTCCTTTCCCTACTCCCCGCCAGATCACGATTTCAGAAGATTCGGACAAAATATCCGATATGATTCAGCAATCTCTTCACCACGCCTTCATCAACCAGTCCCCGGTACTTTCAAACATGGTGCACAATGCTGTTGTCAACTCCTTCGCCGGAGGTATACCGCAGGGGTACAGGGGGCCTACGTATTTTCAGCCGATTCCACCAAATCAGGCTTATCAGGCTTCACAGCCGATCCAATCCTCTGTCGGAGGATCTGGCGCTTCTACGTCATCAACTCCTTTGGGATACGGCTCCATCCAGCCGTCCACTTCACCACTCCCTCCAGTCATCCCTTTACCCTGGGGGGCACCCTTAAACACGACCGGTTTGAATCAATCGGTCAGTCAAGGAAATCCTCCGTTCCAGACACTCTCCCAAACGGCCACACGGCCGATCATACCACCATACCAGCCTATCGCTCCGGAGGTTAACAAGACGTCAGAGCTCATGCTATACGATGAAACGAGTGGTGCCTACAAGCAACCGTCCTTTACTACACCACTGGCTTATACTCAGATACCACCTTTTCATCAACCTCCTTTTATTCAACCTCCGATTTATCAGCATGTGCCGATCCCACCGCCAACTATTCCCCAGCAACAACCAGATTGGTCGGCGCAAATCGCGGAGGTAATGCAAGAACAATTCGGCCTGAAGCCGAAGGTGCAAACGTATACCTACAGGACACCATACCCATCTACGTATGACTTGTTGCCGTTTCCCCATCGGTACAAAGTTCCTGATTTTACTAAATTTTCGGGGATGGATGATACGTCTACCGTAGAACATGTGAATAGATTCATCATCCAATGTGGGGAGGCAGCTACGCAAGATGCCCTACGGGTACGGCTGTTCTCGTCATCCTTGTCTGGATCGGCCTTCCAATGGTTCACCACTTTGCCACCAAACTCAATTATCACATGGGCCGATCTGGAAAGGCAGTTCCACAAGTACTTCTATGCGGGGGTCCACGAAATGAAGCTGTCTGATTTGACTAGCCTCCGGCAAAGAAGTGATGAACCGATACCCTCGTACATACAGAGGTTTCGGGAAATCAGAAACAAATGCTACTCCCTGGCTCTAACCGACGCACAGTTGGCCGATATAGCTTTCCAAGGCCTGCTGCCACACATTAAAGAAAAGTATGCTTCACAAGAGTTCGAAAGCCTGAGCCAGATTGTCCACCGATTGTCCGGGCAAGAGGTGCGTCCATTCGATCCAAGGAGGAATTTTCAGAAGAAAGTGGCGTTCCTGGAAGAAGTAGAAGATGAAGAAGACGCCGACATCGGACTTGCAGAGTGGATTAAGGGAAAGAAGCCGATATCATGCCCGTTCGGCAAGAAGGAGCCGGAAGCATTTGGTTTCGATACAACTAAAGCTGACAAAATCTTCGATCTTTTACTCCAAGAAGGACAGATCAAACTTTCACCTTACCACACAATACCCTCTGCCGAGCAATTGAAGAAGATGAAATATTGCAAGTGGCACAATGCCACATCACATGATACCAACGAGTGCAAAATCTTCAGGCAACAAATACAGTCGGCCATTGAACAAGGCAGACTCAAATTTGAAGTGCCGGCAAAATCGGCCAAACCAATGAAGATTGATCAACACCCTTTTCCTACTAACATGGTGGATACGGGCAAGAGTCCCCTCCAAACAAAAGTGCTGACGTCCGAATCGGCAAAAAGGAGTGGCTCTGTCGATCCCAGGAATCAAGTTACGCCCGAAGACGTCAAAGGGAAACGACGAATGGAGGACGATGATGGTGAGTCTGATAGACCACGTATTACTTCCCAGTTCCTGCTCCAAAAGTACCAACGCCAACATGAACGTTCGAGGTCCCGAGAGGAAGCGATGCGTCGGCACGAAGAGCACTGGAGATGCCCATTCTTCATCCATTGCTGGGAAAATAACCTCAGGCTACCATCAGCCGACACTTGCCCAGAGTGCAACGGTCCCTATCAAGGCAATCGGCCGTTCACCAGGTCTCGTTCCAGGGATGGAAGGCCAGAACCGATCAGCAGGAATCGTCGCAACTCAGACGATCAGCGCCCTTCCTTGCGTGATCGGCTGGGGGGCAGAAGTGACCGATATAATCGGTCAGAAGGTAGAAGCCATGATAGGCAGGGGGGCAGGACCGATCGACACGATCAATCAAATAGCAAAGCCAGCGTTCACAGCCGGCTCGAAGACATGGCCGATGCCCGGGTAACGGACGAAAACCCGTTAGGACGCGAACCAGAATGGGAACGCACCGGGAAAGAAGGGAGGTTAATAAACCCCAGATGGTGCCCCGACGGTTTAACCAAATCACAAAAACGGAGAATTCAACACCTCCGCCAATGGGAACAACAAGAAGAAGAGGGCGCGATGGACAAGAAGGAAGGAAGGCCTCGGGTGTGGCGCCCCAAAAGAAACGACAAGGGCAACGATGAGTCGGCGGGCGACGAATCGGCAGCCGAAATCGGTATGGTTTTCATATTGCCGATGGAATTTATGACTCCTGCCGATCAACAGGACGTGTCGGCGATAGAGGAACAAACAGCACGGTTGGTCTTAGAACCAATGATGGCCACGTTCGAAAAGCCCGAAGACGATGAACGACAACATATGAAGGCATTGTTCCTGAAAGGGCATGTTGACGGTCGCCACCTCACTAAATTGATGGTCGACGGGGGAGCTGCCGTCAATATCATGCCGTATGCCGTACTCCGAAAGCTGGGAAAGAGCGACGACGACCTAACCAGGACGGACATGATGCTCAAGGACTTCGAAGGCAAGGTGTCAAACGCTCGCGGTGCCCTCTGCGTCGACCTCACCATCGGCAGTAAGACCCTTCCTACTACGTTTTTCGTTATTAATGGCAAAGGGTCCTATAATATGCTTCTTGGCCGAGACTGGATACACGCAAACTGCTGCATCCTGTCAACTATGCATCAATGCCTTGTACAATGGGTCGGCGATAACATCGAGGTGGTCAAAGCCGACTCCGCGTACAGCATCGCGGCGGCCGACGCACAGCAATGGAGCTGCGAAACCGTCAGATGCATATCAGGCAGGGTTTGGGAAACTGATTTCCTGAAGGTCACCGATTTTGGCCTACAGCCGATCCGAGCAGTCGGCTCCGAAGAAGCGCAATAGATGGATCAGTTCGCCCGAGAAGACGGGAAGCTGGGGCACGGATTCACGTCGGCCGATTCACTGGAGATGGTAGATTTAGGTGACGGAACCAAACCAAGGCCGACTTTTATTAGTGCAAATCTAGATCCAGAGTATAAGTGTAAATTGACAAATTTATTAAGAGAATTCAAGGATTGTTTTGCTTGGGAGTATCACGAGATGCCCGGATTAGATCGATCTATTGTTGAACATCGGCTACCCATAAAGCCAGGGTATCGGCCGTACCAACAACCCGCACGGCGATGCAATCCTAAAATTTTACCCGACATAAAAGCCGAAATAACTCGGCTAATTGAAGCAAAATTTATTCGGCAATGTCGTTACGCCGAGTGGATCTCTAATATCGTACCGGTGTACAAGAAAAACGGGAAGCTGCGCGTTTGCGTTGATTTCAGAAATCTTAATCAGGCCACACCAATGGATGGTTACCCCATGCCTACGGCCGATGTACTGATCGACGCTGCCGCAGGGCACAAAATTATTAGCTTCATGGATGGAAACGCCGGATACAATCAAATACTTATGGCCGAAGAGGACATACCCAAAACGGCTTTCAGATGTCCAGGCCATCTTGGTCTTTTCGAGTGGGTGGTGATGACTTTCGGCTTGAAGAATGCTGGTGCCACATATCAGAGAGCCATGAACTACATTTTTCACAAACTCATCGGTCTCCTGGTGGAGATCTACATCGATGACGTTGTGGTCAAGTCCAAAAGCCACGAGGAACACCTAGCCGATTTGCGAAGGGTGCTAGAGTGTACCAAAAAGCATGGTCTTAAGATGAATCCCAACAAATGCGCTTTCGGCGTCTCCGCCGGACAGTTCCTAGGATTCATGGTGCACGAACGAGGTATAGAAGTCAATCAGAAGACCATAGCGGCCATCAACAAAGTCGTCGCTCCACAGAACAAAACTGAGCTACAGTCTCTAATCGGCAAGGTAAACTTCATCAGAAGGTTTATATCTAATCTATCTGGACGGATTCAGGCGTTCACACCACTCCTGAAGTTGAAGCCAGACCAGGAATTTATATGGGGAGAAGAACAGCGTAAGGCATTAGAAGACATCAAGCGATACTTGGTCTCACCCCCAGTCCTGGTTCCCCCTCAAACGGGTAAGCCGTTTAAACTATATTTATCAGCCGATGAAAAAGCTATTGGGTCGGCTCTAGTCCAAGAGTTTGAAGGCAAAGAACGGGTAATTTATTACGTTAGTAGAAGACTCCTGGATGCCGAAACAAGATATCCTCCAGTGGAGCGTTTGTGTTTGTGTCTTTACTTCTCGTGCACCAAACTCAGGCACTATCTACTGTCGGCAGAATGTATAGTCGTATGCAAAGATGATGTAGTAAAATACATGCTGTCACTGCCGATATTGAAAGGACGAATCGGTAAGTGGATCTTAGCTTTATCAGAATTTGACCTACGGTACGAATCGGCGAAAGCCGTCAAGGGTCAAGTCATGGCCGATTTTGTCGCCCAGCACTGTGGGCCGGAAATCGCTTTCGTGGAGCTAGCGCCTTGGCAATTATTTTTTGACGGGTCATCATGCGGGGTCGGATCAGGAATCGGCATCGTTCTCATATCGCCTCGGGGGGCAAGATATGATTTTTCTCTGCCGATAGAAACCGCCGCCACAAACAATCAAGCGGAGTACAGAGCTGTATTAAAAGGCTTGCGACTATTGAGAGAAGTCAAAGCCGATTCTGTTGAGGTCTTTGGAGATTCGATGCTAATTGTGGATCAGCTAACCGGAAGGGCTGAGTGCAAAGACGACATATTACGGATTCATCACGAAGATTGCTTACAACTTTTAAGAGAATTCAAATCGGCAATAATCGAGCATGTCCCAAGAGACCGTAACGAGGAAGCAAACAAACTCGCTCAACACGCGTCTGGGTATCGGCCGATTCCGGGCGCCATGGCCTTAGAGCTTGCAGCCGACGATTGGCGTAAAGAAATTGCCGATTACCTGAAGAATCCGTCTAAAAAGGTGGAGCGGCGAGTGCGCTTTCACGCTACCAAGTACGTATTGCTCGAAGATGATCTATTCTACCGAACGATCGATGGTGTTCTTCTTAAATGCCTTGGGACAGAAGAAGCCAAGACTCTAATGGGAGAGATCCATGAAGGGGTATGCGGAGCTCACCAATCGGCACATAAGATGAAGTGGATGATCAGAAACAACGGGTACTATTGGCCTACGATCCTTGAAGACTGTTTCAAATATTATAAGGGTTGTCAGGAGTGTCAAAAGTTCGGAAATATCCAACGAGCACCCGCATCAGCCATGAATCCCATCATCAAACCATGGCCGTTCAGAGGGTGGGGAATAGACCTCATCGGCCAAATTTATCCACCATCGAGCAAAGGGCACAAGTTTATTCTGGTCGCTACCGATTATTTCACCAAATGGGTGGAGGCAATCCCACTAAGGACCGTGACGTCGGCTATCATGGCCGATTTCGCAAGGGATCACATCGTCTACCGATTCGGTATCCCTCAAACTATAACAACCGATCAAGGAACAATGTTCACATCGGGAGAATTTGAGGAATTTACGACCGATATGGGCATCAAATTGCTAAATTCTTCTCCGTACTACGCTCAAGCCAATGGTCAAGCAGAATCTTCCAACAAAGGAATAATCAAGTTGATCAAAAGGAAGATTGAAGAGTACCCGAAGAAGTGGCACCTATGTTTGACCGAAGCCCTGTGGGCATACAGAATGGCCTGTCATGGGGCCACCAAGTTATCTCCCTATCAGTTGGTATACGGTCACGATGCAGTACTTCCATGGGAGTCGAGGGCAGGATCAAGGCGCATTTTACTTCAGGACCAATTGTCAGCCAATGACTACTCAGCTCTGATGAAGGAAGAACTTGATGATGTGGCCGGTCAGCGACTAAAGGCTCTGATAAGTATCGAAGAAAATAAGAAGAGAGTGGCCAGATGGTACGATAAAAAAGTCAAAGTCAAGCAGTTCTCCCCCGGAGACTTGGTATGGAAATTGGTACTACCGATCGGGTCGAAAGATCCTAAATTCGGCAAATGGTCTCCTACCTGGGAAGGGCCGTATAAAATCGGCAGATGCGCTCCAGGAAATGCCTATATCTTAGAAACAATAGAGGGAGAAGAATTCACTAGGGCTCTGAATGGGAGGTACTTAAAAAGATATTACCCAAGTATATGGGTCGGGGCCTAAAGGAATAAACACAGTCAAACATGACCGATACGGTTCGGTTTTAAGATGCACATAAAATCGACCGGAGCGGCCAATTACATTCATTACGGCCGATTACATTCATTCGGACCGATTACATTCGTTCGGTACGGGCGACCGATTACATGGCCGACAAAACATTAAGTCGCCCTTAGAACAAAAAATTACGAAAAACAAACTAATTACCCTTCTTCTGGGAAGATCCTCCGTTCCGCTCCAGAGCATGAAGGCGCAAGGCCTCCGCCGCCGCCAGAACGACGGGCCGAGGAAGCATGCGGATCCTATCGGTGGAAGGCCGCGGGTTCCGAGGAAGCAGACGGGCCCTATCGGTAGGAACCCGCGAGTTACCGTTCCTTTCCAGGAAATCCAAGATCGTGCAGGTCGTCGAAGTGATGTCACCATCGGGAACGTTACGGCGATGACCCCTCATAGCTAGAGATCGATGGCGGTGTTCGTCCACCACGGCATCCAAGACTACTCGAGCATCTGCGGTAATGTGGTCTTGGAGCTCCTCTTGATAAGCTAAAATCAGAGCCTTGTCCTCCAGGGTCAAGGGGTCCTCAGAGTGTATGCACTCGATGGCACGCACGAGTTCCGGACTGAGGCGTTGAGGCTGAAACAAGGAAGGAGTAAGATGGCGCATTCTCTTCCTAAGACCCGAGGGAGAAGGCGAAGCGTCACCTGGTTGACGGAAGAGGACGACGACGAGGCCATGACAATGTAGTTGCGCCGATGAGAGGAAGAGGAAAAGCGAAATAGGAGCCAGATTGATGCTATCAGGAGGAGGTGCCGAAGTCGATATTTATGGGAAAACACGTGGAAATCTGATAAGGCCACGTCCCATCGATAATAAGGGAGGCAGTAAATAGAAGACATCGCGAAGGGTCGGTCAAAGAAGGCAGTAAATGTTCGTACAAAGCGGTCAGTGTTTTACAGATTACCCAAAAGGGTATCGATAGCCGTGATGGCCCGACGCCGGATCTGATCGGCAGAGTCAAGAACCCGTTGGTCTTCTTCTGCCGATCTAGGGACTTCCGATGCGATGCGATGAAGTCTCAGAGCCTCCTGAGCAAAACGCTGCCTCTCCCTGGTCAAATCGGCAATAGCCGAGGGTAACTCTTGAAGTTTGTTCTCTTCGGCGCTGATCGCTTTGGTTACTTGCTCCATCTCTTTGGCAAGGTCCGCCCTCCGTCGTTTGAGGCGATCTATTTCACTGATGATCGCCGGCCGTGAATCTTCCAGGACATGGATCCGCCGATTCGCTTCTTGGGCCTGATGCTTGAAAGCACTCTCATCTTCACGGGTCTTGGCCAGTTTCGCGCGATCGGCCATATGACGAAGGGCTCTGAAGACGGGAATCCTCATTGATTCAATAAAGGCCGCCGGCGCCAAGGCCTCTTCCGCTTCCTCTGGTACTCGCCCGCTGACGTCACTAAAAAGCTGCCGAATCGGCGAAGCGTCTTCTACCAATCGGCCGATATCCCCTTGAAGGAGGGATCGGATGCTGGTAAGTTTAGCCCGGACGTCGTCAGGGACGGAGCTTAAGGCAACTTGGCGGGATGAGGTCTCCTCATCATCAGAGAGAGCGACTGCGAAGGAAAAGAGGCTGTTGTTGGGGGAGTCTTGTTCCTGTGAGAATAAAGAAAAAGCGTAAATCGGCAGGGGAACAGAGCAAATCGGCTGGTGAAGCTGGTTCAAGAACTTACCATCTTAAAACGGATTTCTTCATGCTGCGCTTGTAAAGCCGTTGTATTTTGATCAGTGGCCTGTACCATAGGTTCATCCGATGAAGAGGACTCCACAATGATCGGCACGGTGCTCGGACCAGCTCCCTGGGAAGAAATCGGTTGTCGAATAACGCTTGGGGTGCCGATGGTCTGCGTCGAAGAATCGGTTAAATGCGTTATGTAAAATACCCAAAGGAAATCCATAAGATAAGTACCGTACTTCAATGGATGAGGGCAAGGGCGTGTTGGTATCCGGTTGAGTTGTCGCCGATGGTGGCATTTCCATGGAAGAACCCTACAGGATACAAAGTTAGGAGGAGTTAATATCAAGACGACGATCGGAAAGCGGTAAAGTTTGAACTCACTTGTAAGGCTTCCAACAAAAGTGAGGCGGCAGCCGCTCCGACTTGCGTAATGGCTTGAGTATCGGCAATTGTTGTGGCCTGGGGCGATGCAGATGAGGTGTCTGCCGATACGAGCACAAGAGGATCCGCCGATGCCGTACGAGCCCGGACTCGGCGACTAGTTTTCTTGACGACCTTCTTGTGAACCTTCTTCGATCGGCCAGCAATCATGTCAACTGACGGAGCGTCGTAGCCGATAAGAGGATAAGTGGTGTACGGATAGCTCTCCATTAGCCGACCACTGCGGCTGTGTGTTGGAGGGGCTTGACTCTCGACCTAAAGAGACAGTGAAATCATTAGTGCCCAACCATATTGAAAAGAATAAAAATCGGTAATCAGAAATACCTCGGCATTAGGATCAATGTTGGCTGGGTCTAGAAGGTTGCAATATGCCGATGCTGAGTTGCAGAATAAGAATTGCTTCCATTCAGCCCACCAAAGCTTGAACGGCTGGATGGCAAATGGATATAATAGCCATTCATTCAAATTAATCGTACTGGAGTCCGGAATTCGGTCTCGCAGCCGACAATAGTCCAAGCCAGTTTTAAGCGCTTCTCTAAACTTGATTCGGCCAGCAAAGTACACTCGTATCGGCAATTGACCCATGCCGAATTGTCGTGCAGCAGCAGACGGGTTATAGAACTCGTATGTAGGAGCATCTTTCCCCGAAAAGAAGTTGGCCGGTAAAAGTCCTGGTTTGATCAATTCTTCATAAAGGTTTTCATCAAATCGGCCGGAGGTCGAATCAAAGCAGGAGGGGAGTTCGAAGACTGGGATATCTCATTGGTATGGAAACCAAATAGTTGCGTCCTCATTAAATCCATTATAGAAGCACCGAAAGTACTCGGCTACCTTTGTGGCGGAATACGCGCAGCCTGGAAAAGCTGACGCTGCTTCACCATAAGACATGCATCGGCGACGCTCGGTAGGATCTTCCGCCGATTTGACATTAAGAAACCTCATGTGGTCCACTGGTTGCCGGGTGATCTTGTTCATGTAAAGATTCAACCATAGATTGACGAACCACCAAGGCCCACCTGGGTTGCCGATTGGTTCTCCCTTGGAGAGTTTTGTGCCGATTTGATGGAGCATATGGTACACGGCACCCAGAAGATGTTTCCCGAGAGGGACGCGATCTCCTTTCGACAGTGCTTCAGCTAAAGATTGGGTGTTGGTTGTTGGGCCGGCGGCTCTTCCACAGAAGAGGTGTTTTTCGAGCCACATCATCAGGAAAGCGGTGTGCTCCCTGTTATCAACAGTACCGGTCTTCTTATTATCATTAATGAAGCCCTTCCAGCCGCCGATTCTTCTTGTGTCCAGCCGATGCGACGGTACGGTCAGAAGTTGGAAAGGCGTGTCAGGGGAGGATATATCCAGGCCGCTCAAGAGAACCACATCGGCCAGAGTGGGGGTCATGGGACCATGACCAAATAAGAACGCATTGAGCGCGTCAGACCAAAAATAGGAAGCTGCCATCACTAGCGGCTCATTTTTCTCCATTTGCGACAGGGAAAGGTTGATACATTGGCCGATTTTGAGCTCATCCCATGAGACGCCCCTTGACGCGGATACTCGTTGGTACCATTCCCTCCAACCTGGGGTTTCGTTCGGCCAGGATCTAAAAGTGCTTGCCCATTGATCTAAGCTCATATCGGACCGTTTGAAAGGTATCCGATCAGTTTCCAAATCTATAAGAATCGCCGGATCTGGGTCTCCCATGGGACCAAGGCAAACAAGGCCAGGACTGCCCGTGAGGTGAATAGTAATTCTATCTCTAACCGCCTAAAAAGGGAAAAGGGGCATAGGAATGTAAGGGGTAGATCTAAAATATTGCCGATAAGGAGGGGATTCGGTATTTACCTCCGGGATAAAGTTCTGAGTAATCGGCGTGGCCGCCGACGTTGGCACAGATGATGGGGCTGTGAAGGGAACCGCCATTGGGATTTCTGATGAAGCCCTTGCATCTGTTGAAGAAGTGACGGCCGTCGCTACCTCCACCGGGGGTATTGTCCCTGGAGCATCGCGTGCTGGGGAATTGCCAGAGGGAGTCGCCATTTAAGGGAAAAGGGGAAGAAGTGGTTGGAGCTGAAACTGGAAGACTTCGATGGCAAGATTGAAGAAAGAAGAAGGTGCGCGCGTTGGAAAAGAGATGTGAGCTTGAAGATGAGTTGCGGTGAAGTGATATTTATAGGGTGCCTGAGGAAAGGGTAAAGAAGGAATTTTCACCGCGCCGGCGCGTCGAGTTTTTCAGGGTAGTGGCTGTCGTGGGCGCCCGTTTCAAAAATTGCAATGATCAGCCGGGAGACCGTGAAACGGAAGGATATTTTCACTGCGGCCGTTTCGGAGAAGAGGTTGTAAAGAATTTCGAAGTAAAGACTATGTTTTACTCCGAAACTGGGGGGCATGTGTTGACGCCGGATTTCGTCATCAGTAGAATCGGCATCAAAGAGGGAAAAAGGCGAGGAAGTACGGATGGAAATCGGCCAAAAAGGTGCTACAGTACGGAATCGGTCAGTAGCTTTTACTCCGCTTCCGGGTGAATACGCCAGGTTCCCAATCGGCAAACCTTTGCTAATAAGAGATCGGCCGATCGGGAAGGTGGACTAAGGTGGGCCTGTATGGGCTTGGAAAGATGGAAGGATAAGGTGGAGTTCAGCCCACGAAGCGTGGGGTAATTAGTTTAGCACGGATCGTGCTTGTAGATATTTGTTTCCTGTTTGAATTAGAGATAGAGTTCTAGTCGGTTAAGAAGATTATTTGTACGGGGCTATAAATAGCTACCTTTGTAAATCTGTAAACAACAATCAATCAATACAACAAGTTACTTTCTTCTTCGTACTTACTTTCGAGCAGGCGACTTCGCCATCACTTTTTCTTCTCACGAGTTCGTACGGGTTGGCAGGGCTGCATCATCTTGATCTCCGGCCGATTCTGTAAGTTCCGTTTATCGAGTAATATCTAAGCTTTAACTTCTGGCGCATCGCTGTTGTTTCGTTTAGATTTATTCATCAGTTATCGATATCAACTAGATCCATAGGTTTTTACCTATTTTCCTAGTTTTTATCACTAGTTATCCCGCTAGGAATCGGTAGTATCGGCTTTCGTTACCTCCTGTTGTTAGATCCATTCATTGCCGATTAGATCTTTTCCTAGTGCTGTTATCATAAGCTTTGTGCCGATTACTTTAGTACTTTTCTGTCTACAAGGCTACGGGGATCGTGCTGTTTACTAGCCGATTTCATTATCACAGTAAATCGGCCGATTCGCCGATAAACTCTCTCGATCGGAAACTTAGCCGATCGCAGTTTCTGAACCTGACACGTGTTCTTCCTTGCCAATCAACAGGTCAGATTGGCTGGCACGCCGCGCGAACCACACCAGGGCATTCACCCGAACAGGAGTTAAGCAGATTCTCCCGGGTCGTGTGTCGGTCGCTGGGACTCGGTTGACCGATTTCTAGCGCCAACACATTGTTTCCCTAGGAAAAATGCTAGTTTCTGTCTACAACATGTTTTACCTTGCTCAAATAAATGCATGTAGTTAAATACACTTAAAATATGATAATTTGAGTTGTTTAAAAAAATTAGAAATAGGATAATTTTCCAAATGAGTTTTGAGCAACCCTTAAGTGACCCCCCACTCACCTTTCTTTTGTGAAATCTAAGTTGCTAAAACCTTATATGTGTACACAAACACCATCAATCAAACCAAGGGTTTAAAACACGAAAGCATTTTACCTTACGATGGATTTAAGTTTAAATCTTGTCTACATGCATGTGGTCGTTGTAAGCTTTGCACTTCTATAATGTCTTATGAATGCATCTTGCATGTGAAATCATAAAATCTTGGAATATTGCATATGCATCTGATGTAGAAGTAAATCTCGCAGACGGGACGTACAAACTGCTCCCAACGACTGAGGAAGTACCTGCCAAGCTACATCACGTCAAGGCCAAGAAAGAGCCCAGACAAGCGTCCAACGAGCTCCTTACTAACTTAGAATAGGAAGGCAAGCCCCGGAGTATAACCCTAATTTTAAAGTTCATGCAATATCTATGCTACTTAGGTTTGTGCATTTAAGTTCATAGGAGTTGCATGGGAATCTGCAGTCCGACTTACAGACGAAAGCAACTCCAAGCCGCGAAATTCACGCCAGTCCCTGTCTCCCGTATATGCATTTAGATGGATTTTTCTTGGACGTGGGTGTAACGGTGAAGTGTCCTCTTCGGAGTAAACAGCTTGTGCTTGGAGACGTTGATACATCCATAGATCCGCAGGGTCAGCTATGCAGGTGGTCACGATTTCCATACGTACAAAGGTTAAACATGTATTAGCTCTTGTCCAAAAGTTAGTAGATCCAGAATAAATTAATCGGAACTACTAGCGCCCGGACGTCCGTTCTGGGCGCAAAAATCGGACGCACTCGCCACCGTCGGATTCAATACGTGTCAGCCGTCAGATAACACAAAGGAGATCGGGACAAGTCTACACCAACCACAGAAAAAAACACCCTAGCGTCAACTCCTTCACGCGGGTCGAGACAGGAGCGAAGCTCCCAGCTTCGCGCCGCGCCGCCCAGAACCGCCGGCGCCGCCACCCAGATGGCGCATATCCTTCAAAAAATCGAACTCCCCCCTCCAGATCAACCACATGGCGACCACCCGCCCCCCATTATTGCTCGGAACACCTTAGATCTACAGATGATTGACCTCAACACGCTACCAGGTATGCCGCCCCCCATTGTTGCTCGGAATCCCTAAATGTCGCATTGAATTCTTCGAGCAAACGTGATAATTCACTTCAACACCCGCCCCCAGGTCTTTCGAGCAGCGTCCATGGGGGATTGGCATCCCAATTGAGTCTCCAAAAATGGCAGGTATGATTCGTTTGAAACACTGTGACAGAATCTTATACAGTTTTGCAATATCTAATGATACCATGTGGAACATTGAAAAACAATTATTGCAACATCTCATGATGCTCGTAGGTTAACTGAATGTTACATATAAGTGTTGCAACATCTAATGATAGCATGGGCCACATTGAAAATCAGTTATTGAAACATCAAAAATTGTATGTGCTAACTGAATGTTGCATCTTACTTCCATGTACAGTTTTTGCAACATCTGAACATTGATTTCGCTAGTAACACTAACTGCAACATTTATTTGTTGCAGGTGAATATGTTTCAGTACAAGTTGGTGCAAATGAAGAGGTCTACCATGAGGATGAAGACGTCGTATGCTCACAGCCTATTGTGCCAAAAGTTGGGATGGAATTTGACACGATACAGGAAGCAAGGCGGGTTTACAATGAGTATGCCATGAAGTTGGGTTTCAGCATAAGAGTGGCTTTTTCAAGAAACAGCAACGTCACAAAGGAGCTGATCAGAAAGGAGTGGGAGTGTTCTCATGCTAGGAAGCCAGCTATTGATGGAGAAGATGATGGAGAGGGAAACACATCAGCGAGCACATCAACAAATGACACTGCAACACTAGTGGGATCGAAAAAAAGAGCAGCAACAGCTGTGCTTACCACTGCAACAAGGAAGCGCAACACTATCAAAAAGTTGGACTGCAAAGCTCATATGGCAGTTGGCTTTAGAAATTCGAGGTGGAGAGTGATTGTAATGCAACCTGACCATACGCATCCCATGGTGAAGGCGATTGGGGTTAGGAAACACTTGAGGTCCCACCGAAGCATCTCGTGGGCTGATTATGAGCTGCTGAAAACACTACACCATAGAAATATTAGCACAACACATATCATGGGGGTGCTTGCTGATTTCCATGGGGGGCTTGGCAACCTTACTTTCAGCAGCAAGGATGTTTCAAACATGAGGACACACTTGAGAGGACGTCTCACCTACAGGGATATGGATGCAACATTAGATTATTTTCAAAAGCAACAAGCTGAAAGTCCTTCCTTCTATTATGCAACAATGATAGATGATAATAATGTTGTTAGACGATTGTTTTGGGTAGATGGGAGGACTAGAGAGCCGTACAAGAGTTTTGGAGATTGCATTTTCTTTGACACAACATAATGCACCAACAGATACGACATGCCATTTGCACCAATTGTTGGGATAAATAACCATTTGCATAGCATACTGCTAGGATGTGCAATGTTGCCAGATGAAACAACGGAAACATTTGTTTGGGTGCTAGAAAGGTTGAAGGGAGCGATGGGTGGGCATGAACCAACCAACATAATGACAGACCAGGATAAAGCAATGAAAGCAGCAATAGCAATAGTGTTCCCTAACGCAACACACAGATGTTGCGAGTGGCATGTCCTGAGCAAGGCTAATGATAAGCTTGCTTGGCTTATTAGTGAGGAAGAAGACTATGCAAAGGAGTTTGACTACTATGTTAACAGGACTGAAACACCAGAAGAATTTGAGATGTTGTGGGCAAGCATAGAGGACAAATACCACTTGCAGGAAAATGAATTCTTTCAAAGTATTTCTGGTACAAGGAGGATGTGGGCACCTGCATACTTCAGAAAGTACTTCTTCCCCTTCACAGGCACAACAGGAAGATCGGAAAGCATGAATTCATTGTTCAAGAAAGTTGTTCACCCTCAGGACTCAATGTTGTAATTTATAACACAATATGATTACATCATGGACACCAGGGTAGAAAGAGAAAATAAGGAGCGTTGCAAGGGAGAGATTTCAGATCCACCACTATGGGGAAGGTATGCTTTTGAGAAGCAAGCTGCTTCATTCTACACCGGTGAAGTCTTTGGTAAATTTCAAAAGTTGTTGCGTGATTCTACAAGATACAAGGTAGGGGCTGTTGAAAGTGATGACCTGGGTTGGTCCATTCAAATTGTGCACCCAAATTCAACTAGAGTCCGCCTGGTCACCATTGATAAAGATGCAATATCATATACATGCTCTTGCAACATGTTTGACCGTGATGGCCTCTTGTGTCCTCACATACTAAAAGTATTCACAAACAGGGATGTCGAAAAAATTCCAGAGAAGTATCTACTTAGAAGATGGTCAAAGGAAGTGACTATAATGATACCGGAACGCCTCTCGGATACAGAACCAGCATTTGGTGTCCCAACCGCAAACAAGCTAAGGTACAATGCATTGTGCAGAAAAATGACGTCACTAGTAGCTGAAGCTTGTTTGGGTCCTGAAAAGTACATTGTAGCTTCAGCTGGGAAAGATACATTGGTATAAGCAGTCAGGACAACAAGGGGGTCACAAGAAATGCAACAAGATGAAGCGTCCAATGTTGCAACAGGTCAACAGTCCAAAACTCCTGCTGTCATGGTAAAGAATCCAACAAGAACAAAAAGTAAAGGGAGACCAAAGGAGAAGGTGAAAAGGTTCAAGTCAGTAGTGGCACAAGCTAAGAAAAAGCAATGAAAAGGAAGGAAAAAGGAAAGAAGACGGCCCAAAAAATCCCACCATGCTCATATTGCTTTGAAGATGGTCATAGTGTACAGACTTGCGCGTACATGGCCAAGGCAGAGGCACTTGCAAAGGATCTCAAAGAAACAGAGCTAAAGCTCTGAATTTTTAATTATTCTTTTATTAGAATGAGCTGAAACATGTATTAGAAAGTACTGCAACATTTCATTTTATGAACTGCAACATTATGTCTCATTTATACTAAATTTTTTTTGTGATGCTGTTGTTATGCCCATGTATGAGATTCAGCCTTGTGGTATTGGTATTAGACCATGAGCTGGAGATGAATTAAACTACATGTTGTGTGGCATCAAAAAAAAAGATGTGATGTATCATTGCGACAGTTGATGTTGCAACTTCATTAGTTTGGTGTTTCAAATGTTGTGAACACTTGTTGCAAAATAGAAATGGCACGACAACATTATTGCAACAAGGTTCAGTAGAGTTTGCAACATTAAAATTATAGTACAGCAACATACGACACCAATTGAAGATATAAAAACAAGGAAGAAGGCAAGAAAAAAAAAATTTATAGTATATGTTGCAACAGTAAGTTAATGATGTTTCATCAGTTATCCATGAATGTTGCAAACAAGAAAATAAAAGCCAACATTTCTGCAACATAGTAAAGCAGAATTCGCAACATATGAAGTGCACTACGGCAACATATAAAAAAACTAAGCTGAGGTAAAATAATTGGTATCCCACAATCCTGAATACTCCATACATCCACATTTCTAAGATGATTGTTAGCTATATACAGAGACCTAAACTCCTATATTGCACAACGAAACATGATGTCACTACTTCTGGTTGCAATATTTTTCAACAAACTCGCTTGTCAGGATATCATTTCTTGGAGAAAGTAGGAGAATGCCTGCAGCCAATTTCCTATAGTTTGCAATCATGCGCTAAAAAAGGGAAAAAGAAAACAGAATTAGATACCAAAAAAATTGCAGAAGTAACATCATATATTTGGGTAAAAGAATTAGGTAGCCACATTGCAATAAGACATACTGGCTCAAATGTGGTGTCCATCTTCTTCCCATTCCAAGACTCCATATATAGCATTGTGTATAACCCACAATCATGCCTGAAAACAAAAAAAATTGGTTATCAAAAGAAACATGGTGAGAAAAGATGAAAAAACTGCATGAATGATGAAAAACTTACAAAGATTTTTGATGCGGGTAGTCCGTGGGATATTTCCAATCAAACAGAGAGATGTCTTTGTCTAGCACCCCAGCTTGTATACATGCTTTTGAAAAATTGGTGACCTAAAAATAGAACCAAATGGTATGTTATATACTATTGAAACATTTCAAATCAGCATCTTCCACAATGGTAATTAACTATTGTAACATCGCAAATTCTAAAAAAGGTTAATTGTCTGTTACAATCTACAACCTCTATAGTTCTGCAACATCGCAAATCATCAGGTGCAACATTGATTTTCAATTATTGACACACCATAAGATGAAAAAAAGCATCAAGTAACAGAGGCTAATAATAACAAAAGAAAGAGATGTAAGTTTGAGAGTACTGACCACATTCTTGGCAGAAACAAAACATTTCGTATCACGAGATCCCCCAAGAGAATTGAACCAGCAAATTTCCTTTAGAAACATGTTGACACTGACAAGTACCCAATGCTATTCTTCAACAATAGGGAAAAATAACTACAAAAAAAGTAGATAAGAAAAAAAAGAATGGGAAATGAAAGGCAACTTAATTGTGCAACACAGTACCAGATCCATTTTTGAGAGATCCCAAGACTTGTTCAACTTTGTCAAAGCCGTGTTGCAGCTGTCTTGTATGAAATTATCAGGTTCAATTTTTAGCTTGTCCTTGAAAAAAAGTTAGAAACTATCATAATGAATGCAGTGGCACATATCATGGTAATAAAAAATTGCAAAACAGAATTCAAATCTTACAGTGAGAACAGTAGATAAAGCAAGTTTATTAATGATGTTATTGTCCTTCTCACGCAATTCAGCTTCTTAAATGTTGAATTCATAGGACCATAAAGCCATCACATGGTTATTAATTTCCCCCCTTTGCTTGAAGGATCCATAGAATTCATCATAAGTAACATGGAAGCCATCAATTCGAACAAATGGTGGGCTGGGATAAAAAAGAACTAAATTAGGATTTGAAACATCTAACTAGACCTACTGAAACATGTGAAACATACAGAAGGAACATTGGGGGAAAAATTGAACTGCTGTAACATGAGTACTACATATTTGAAACATCTAACTATACCTACTGAAACATGTGAAACATACATAAGGAACATTGGGAAAAAAAATTGAACTGCTGTAACATGAGTACTACACATTTGAAACATCTAAATGGACCTACTGAAACATGTGAAACATACATAAGGAACATTGGATAGAAAATTGAACTGCTGTAACATGAGTACTACATACTTGAAACATCTAACTGGACCTATTGAAACATGTAAAACATAGATAAGGAACATTGAGAAAGACATAAACAATTGCTCATGGTTGTTCTTGTTCATCATTATCCGCATTTGGATTGATTGGCACTTTCTTCATTATCCTCTTGCTGAGATACTTGTTATATGCAGTAACAATTTCATCATCTAACTTAATTCTCTTCAATTTCTTTCCTCGGTTCAGATGGATAGCAGCCTTCTTCCTCCTGTTTTTCTTATCAAATGTACTTGACCCAGGCTTGTTAACAATAGTCTCATCAATGGTGAGATCAGATGCAAACACAAAGAATAACAAAAATACTCAAATATGTGTAAGAAAAGAGGAATGAAAATGGAGACAAAAAAAAGGTAAAAAAAAAGTCACCCAAATTAGATGCTGCTGCCGCTGGGGTCAAACAATCTGTTTCAATTCCTTGGCTGGACAAGAGATCAAATGAAGGGATGTCATAAGGATAACTTGAATCGTTGCTTCTCTTGTCAATAGGTGAACCAGCAACACTGGTAGGGGCTCCTAAAGTGCTAGTTGATGCATCTGTTGTGGCAGCAGCATTAGAAGTTTGCCCATCTGAACCAGCACACATGGAAGGAGCTGCTGCATCAACATTAGAGGTGGAAACCCCTACTTCAACACCATCATTCCTCGCCATGTTAGCTAGATCTGCCATCTTGCCCAACATTTCAATGTGACGCCTCCTCCAAATAGCCATGACCTTATCTTTAATTTGCGCACTGATGGTTGTAGAGATAGCATCGGCAAGTTGGAGAACATCTTGTTCCACAAGTTTAGAGTAATGAGAAGCAACATTCTGATACTCGAGAGGGATCTGTTATATAGAATTATAAAATAAATAAAATAGTATTAGCAATAAGTGTAATGGGACATTGCAATATGATGGGATGAAACTAAAAATATGAAAAACACAGAAAGTTAACATGCAACACCATAAGAATGTGTACTGAAACATTGGTGAAAACAAGCTGAAACATATTATATTTTGTGAAAACAGATGTATTTTTCTGCAACACCTATTTGTTGATTCTGAAACATTAGAGAACTACTACAACAACACAAATTTAAATGAAACCAAACTATGGGTATAATTTAAAGATATACTACAACAACATTAAAAGTGTTTGAGCATAGAATGAATTGCAACACAGAGTATAATAAGATGACACAATCAGAAACTGAAAATGTAACATGTTTTTTCACCTGATGAAGAAGATTGTTACTGGATGGTAGTTGATGCAGCCATTCATCTAAAGAGCTGACAGCATGGATTTCCTCAGTGGCAGCTGGGTCAGGGACTTCCTCAGTGGCAGCAGGAGCAGGAATTCCAACAGCAGGGGCAGGGTGTTCTTGTACAATTGGAGCAGCACCATAAGGAGTACGGGAGAAGTCGTGAAACTAATCATGAAAAGAAGCATGAAAATTTTTAAAGAAGGCAAAAAACAATGAAAAAGATGGCAATAGGAATGAAGAAAAAATTATGAAAAGAACATACAGGGAGTTTTCCAAATGTATTGCCCAATGAAAGCCTGTTTTTATCAACTGCCAAGACAAAATCAAAGTCTATGTTTGAAACATTGCAGATACGAGGTAGGTTGTAATTCAATTGATGGCCTCCTCGATCAGTTGGCAAATCAAGATGGTCCATGTAAGCAATCTGAAATTTGATAAGATGGTCCTTGTAAGAGAGAATACAAGAATATGTTCATAGAATTATTGAATGGGCAGGAAAAAGGAACTTAAAATGCTGAAAGAAAGGCATTAAATAACCATACCACTAGAATAATTAGACAAGATCCCATCTGGTGGTCTTTGTTAAGCCTATCAGGAGTAAATTTATGGTACTTCTTGACTTCATTCATCAGCTCATCCAACACATGCCCCGCCCAATAGGTGCTGATTTCAGAAATATCAACTAGGCTATGAAGATATTTGAGGCTGATATAGTTGTCTGTTCCTGGAGTGTAGATAGTCCCTAGAGCCAACAGAGAAAAAGCCCTCACAAAGGAATCCCTGTCCTTGTTAGATTGCACAATCTCTTTACACTTTGCAATTTTAGCTCTATCACCATCCTTGTAGACTTCCCAAAGTTTCTTGACATCTTCCGAGTCACCAGATAACCTCAAAGGAATGATGCCATTTTGAAGCCTAAGAATTTTGCAAACAAGGTCACGGTTGAATACAATGACCTTGTTCCTGTATCTAAACTCCCGGAGCAAAGGGTCCACATGTTTAAGCATCCATTTAACAAGCTTCACTGGCAATGAAAACTCAGCCAACGTCAACAGAGCACCAAAGCCAGCTTCATTGATCCACTGGTTCTGATGATCCTCAAGATTAGGAAGTAGGTCGCGAATTCTATGAACTGAGAATCTAGTCTTGAAGTGTTCCTCCTCTTTTCCTAACTGCACCTTAACTGCTAACAATAAATAAAACAAAGTATCAGCAAAAAGAATGAAAAATAAGATGAAAAAAGACAGCAAGTAAATGATAAAAAGGTATAATTGAACGGTATATGAAAATTTAATGTTTCAGAATCTAAAAATTCTTTGAAACATCTCTATTCAGCAAGTGCCACATTGATATTAAATTAATGAAACAATTCAAAATGAATATGTTAACTGATTGATACAACATATAATCTGTACAGATATGCAACATTTGAAAAAAGCAGGTGCAACATTGATAAAATAATTAATGAAACATCTCAGAATTAAAAAGGTGAACTCAATGTTATACTCTAAACTTTTGCAACATCTCATAAAAGCAGGTGCAACATTGATAACTAATTAATAAAACACATCAGAATTAAAAAGATGAACTAAATGTTATATCCTAAACATCCTGTAAACTATTGTAACATCAAAGTAACGCAGGTGCAACATTGGTAAATCATTAATAAAACAACTAAAATTTAAAAAGATGAACTGAATGTTAACATGTAAACATCATCCAAACTATTGCAGCATATCAAAAAATCTGTAGCAACACTGATAAGTAATTGATGAAACATCTCTAAATAAAATGGTAACATGAATGTTATCATCTAAAACTTTTGCAACATCTCAACTGAAAAAATAGTGTTGACATGTAACCCTAACACAGGATATGCTAGTTCAAAAATCCTAGAAACACTAAACGGATGAACCCTAAAATACTAAACGAAATCAAATCCGAACCAAAATCCACACAAAAACAACGGAACGGAATTAAAACACTCACCCGCACGGTTGTTATCGTTGTCCTGAAGAGCATTGGTGGGAGGATTTGCTTCACGCAGATCTAGCGGAGCAGCAGCGGGGTCCAAACCAAGGGGAGACGAAAGCTGGCGGCGAGAGCGCGTGCGGGAGGAAACGCCAACATCGATGCTTGGCTCGCCGCAATTTACCTCCGGGGGCGGACTTCGAAGCGGGTGCGGCGACCGCATTGCCGGCGCGGAGGGCCTGGACGGACTTCGAACAGGGCGCGGCGACCGCGTTCTCGGTGAGGCGGATGAAGACCTGGTGATCCTTCCCACCGGAGGCGAAGAAGGGAGCGCCGGCGAGATGGAAGAGGACTTGGGTGTCCCTCCCACCGGACGCGGCGACCGCATCGCTGGAGCAAATGCAGCAGTTGCGGAGCAAATGGAATGGAACAGGGAAGGAGGAAAATGAGGGCGGTTGCGGGTTGAAAAAGGGGAAAAAACCACGTGGGGCAGTTGCGGGTAAGAAGCAAGGGGAGCCGTCGGATATGGATGACGCGCGGGGACGGTGGATGACGCGTCCGAAAATGTGGATGGGCGTCCGGACGCCCTGATGATAGCATTTCCGTAAATTAATAGATGGGAAGATGAGGTGCGTCCTATTTCACGCTTGCGAGACCCAGAAGCCGAGTCGTGGCGCTCATCACCGAATGGTTGTCATGGGCGCCGTATGCTGCTACCTCCGAGCGCCCTAGGTATGCACGAGCACTGATCCACAGCATGCCATCATTGGCATGGCTTTAGGATCCTTCGTCCGGTGCCTAGCAAATCGGCCGTATGGATGACCATGCATGCATGACGTCAAGAGGAAAATAGATCACAATATAATGCTTGATCGAACAATTAAAGGATTGGATATAGAAAGGAAAAATAATAGAAGGGTTCTTCCCTGTTCACGTGAAGTCTAGCCTAAAGCTTCCTTTAATTAATCCTTCCCCTGTTTATGCATGCGGGCACATGCATGGCAGCGTACATGGCCTCCTTTTGTCCAGCAGCATGATTCGCAAACGAACACGACCAATCTTTCCAAAAGCATTGATTATAAGCACGAGCAAACAACTCAGACATGTGTGTATCTCCTTTCATCTTGCGTGCGTGATTGCTGGGGCCACGCGCACCCATCCGTCGACGCCACAAGACGCTTGATGAGGATAACAGAATTCACGCGAACAGATCAGAAACGACAGATCAATTCGTAATCAGATATAGAAAAATCAGATCAATCTAATAACAATATTAAGAACGACTCACCCGGTTAGGTTGGAGGGTATGGGTGGGTGGGTGCTTGCGAGGAAATCCTTCATGCTCTTGGGAAAAACAATGTCGGGATGGGATGCCATCGAGGTCACCAAACGGATCTCGCAACCTCCCCCTACCTGGCGCAACAACTGTCGGAGTTATGGATCCGGTAGTCCATTAGGGGGTTACCCAGGTGGTTGATTTGTAGGTGAGGGCAGTCACGAAATCAAGAACTCGATGGTAATCAAAAGAACACGAAGGAACACAGGGGTTTTAGATAGGTTCAGGTGTCCAAAGAGTAATACCCTATGTCCTGTATGCATGGATTGTATTACTCGGTATGAGAGTTGATCTATCCTCAGGGTGCCCTTAGCTGCCTTATATAGGCTGACGACCAAGGGTTACAAGTCGGTTTGGATCTAATCTACTTGGTCTTTACATGGAAGATATTATAAGTCGGATTACAATACGCGTCCCACATTATCCGGGTAGATTTGGATAGTATAGTTGCCTTATCGTGCACTTTAAGTAACTTCGTGTTCTTGGCCCGCACGCCCTGGTCGGGCGGGCCCACTTGTCAGGACCAGCCAGCATCCTGGTCGGTGGGGACCCATGGGGTACCCATATCCCTCAACGAGGCGCTACTGCATGGGCTTCGCCTAGCAGTCTCGCTTGGAATTAAGCAATTGTTGGTCTATGGTGACTTAGTGGTGGTGATCAATCAAGTCAATGATGAGTGGAATCACCATAGGAGAACATGGATGCGTACTGCCAGGAAGTACGCAAGCTGGAGAACAAATTCTCTAGCCTGGAGTTTCACCATGTAGTCCGCGACAGCAATGTTGCTGCAGATGTCTTATCAAAGCTCGGATCTACTCGAGCTCAAGTACCAGCAGGTGTTTTCATCCATGAGCTACATAAGCCATCCATAATAGAGCCGGCACCAACGCCAACCACTGTTCGAGGTTCTATCCTAAGATACTAGATCAGGAGGTTCTGATGATTGAAGTAGACAAGACAACACCCTTCATCAACTACATCAAGGAGCACAAGCTACCTCCTAAGAAGAAGGAGGTAGAACAAGTCTCATGGTGCAGCAAGAATTATGTTCTAGTCGAAGATAAGCTTTACATAAGAGGCGCATCGTCAGGAGTGCTCGTGAAGTGCGTCTCGTGGCAAGTCGGCAAGGACATCTTGGAGGAGATCCACAAAGCCATTTGCGGGAATCATGCGTTGTCATGAACAATCATGGGCAAAGCTTTCGAATAAGGGTTCTATTGGCCTACAGCTCTCGCTAATGCTGAGGAACTAGTTCGCCGATGTCAAGGGTGCCAATACTTCGACAAGAAGCAACACGTCCATGCCTACAAACTGATCACCATACCACCCTCTTGGCCCTTCCTATGCTGGGGGCTTCACATGATCGGCACACTACCAACGGCGTCGGGAGGGTTCAACCGCATTCTGGTTGCAATAGACCACCAGAAGTGGATCGAGGTTAAGCCAGTCACCTGCCCCAAGGCAGACCAAGTACTTGACTTCCTCGATGAAATTGTCCATCACTATGGTTTCCCCAATCGCATTATTATAGACCTGGGCTCCAACTTCAATAATCATGATTTCTCAAAGTACCGCGAGAACAGCGGGATAAACATCCGGTACGTCTCGATAGCTCATCTGTGGGCCAATGACCAGGTTGAGCATGCCAACAGTATGGTTCTAGAAGCTCTCAAGAAAAGACTGCATGATATATCTAACACTAAAGGAGGCAACTGGCTCAAAGAACTACCCAATGTCCTATGGGGGCTCCATACCCAGCCATGCAAGCCTACAGGGCAATCGCCCTATTTCCTTGTTTACGGGTCTGAAGTTGTCCTACCCGCCGACATCATGTGGAAATCTCCAACAGTCGAGCAGTATGAAGAAGGGGCAGCAGAAGAAACAAGACATCTAGACCTAGACAGCCTCGAAGAAGCACACAGTGCAGCACTCATCCAATCCGCAAGGTAATTTGAGGGGATCCGCTGCTATCACAATCGCAACGTCAAAAAATATTTGTTCAATGTGGGTGACAGTGTCCTTGAGGACCAATGGTGGTCACCCGTGGATGATGAGTGATTGAAAATGTTGTGTTGGATTGATGTGCTCTTGGTTTGTGATGCGCAGGTGTGGAGCTCAAAGGCGGTGGTCAATGGCGAGGTAAAGGTCAAGTAGATACGGGCCGTGCTCATGGACCAAGAGCAGTGAAGGGCGGACGTGAGGCTTGGACTGAGGGACCGAAGCGCCGGAGGACCAGCTGCGGTGGCTGACATGTGGGGACATCGACAAGCGCAAGTGTACATGGAGGAGTGAGCATGTAGACCAAGTCAAGATGGAGGACATGCAAGTTGAGCGAAGGCACTAGAAGACTTGGCGGCCGGGCGGTCGAGGATGGCGGTGACACGTGTCGAGGAGCGGTTTCGGTGGTTTGGGCCGCAAAACAACAGGTAGATGGTTTTCGGGTTTAGGCCGCAAAACCTGAGCGGAGGTTCCGAGGAGGAACGAAGAGGCACGTGGAGGAATCAAAGAGGTTGCATCGACGCGAACCAAGCCTGTGCTGGAAGCGTGGCTGTCCGATCGACTGAAAACCAACTTGGACCAAAATGCCCCTGCGTGGGTAGTTATATTAATTATGTTAGTAGGGGTAGTTTAGTCTCATGTCTAGGGCTATAAATAGGGATGGAGGGCTGGTTGTTTCAGCACCTCTTTCACCTCTCTAAGCACTTCATCTATCTAGGTTTTTAGTAGTTCATTAGCCTAGTATCTCTCTCTAGTTTATCTCTCTAGAGGTCCTTAGATGTTTTGAGCACCGAATTCTTGTATTGAACCAAGTTTTTGCTGTTGGAATGGAGGCCCTAACCTCCTCGTATCCTCCGTGTGTTGGGGGATGATGGCTTTGTGCAATTCTCGCTTGTGTTCTTCACATTCTTTGTTTCTCCCTTTCCTCTCTCTCACATTTTTGGTTGATTCATGATTTCTGGGTGTTCTTGAGTCAAACTGGTCTATTGGAAATGAACTAGGACGTGAGTTGAACCTTTCCACCGAAAGACTTTGATTGAAATCTCACAAGTTCATAGATCGGGGCGATTCAAGTTCTAGGGTTGAAAGAGTGGCATTCTTCACAAGATTTGGAATTCCCATTGTTTGACAAATCTTTTGGAGGAGATCTTTTGGTAACAGCTTTGGTATGTTATTTTTATGCTATGGTTCAAATTTTGTGATTTTTGGAGGTTGTTTGATTGAGTTTCGGATTTTTCTTCTCTCCTCACAAAGGCTGATTTTTGTGCTGTCAGAAGTTCCGACAGAGGGTCGGAAGTTCCAATACAGGGTCGGAAGTTCCGACACAACATCGGAAGTTCCGAAGGGTAAATTGCTGAAAACCCGTAAACCCCAGTCAGGAGGTTCCCGGTACCTCCGATAGGTGTTGGAAGTTCCGAAACAGTGTCGGAAGTTCCGACAAAGGTATTTTGAGTTCTGTTTTGCTTCCGGTTGCTTCTCGAGGGTGCTGTTGTGTCTTTTGGTCATAACCATAGACACCCAACCACCTTATTGGCTCATGGATTTGTCTTCTTCCTCTTGCTTGGATTTGGAATTTGAATTTGGGACAGAGGTCTAAGTTTTTGAAAGAAATATTTGAGGCTCCCATTGACCCCCCCCCCTCTGGTCGCCTTTTCAATCCTTCAGTCCTAAAGTGCATCCAAGATACTACGGGCCTGCACAAGCTAAATTCACTGTGGGAGGGACCGTATGTAGTCTCTAAGGTCATTGGACCTGGCTCGTATTGGCCTTAGTATCTCTCCGGTGAAGTTGTCGACAACTTGTGGAATATTGAGCACTTATGTCATTTTTATCCTTAAATTAGATTCACAATTCATGTAACCGGCTATCAGCTTTAGTTGTATTTATAATTTGATAAAGCAAAGTATGTTTTTGTCATAATTTGACTACTTATTTTTTGCTTGCAAAAGCAAGTTTGCAGTATCTCACGAGCAAGTCAGCTCGTTAGACACAAGTTGTCTAAATCACGGCTTGCCAAGCAAGTTTGCAGTGTTCTACGAGCTAGTGAGCTCACCAGACACAAGTTGTCTTAATTGCGGCTTGCAAAAGCGAGGTTGCACTATATCGGGGTTTATTCAAATTCTTGAACAAACTACTCATCAGAAAAATTTATCTAATCGCAGCTTGTATGAACAAGTTTGCAGTTCCAGGTTTTTCTAGAGCGCACACTGATACAACTCAGAGAAGTCGCAAAGGTTGGCTCTAGTCTTCAAATCTTGAAGAGACTACTCGGCAAGAGGTCTACTATCTAGATAGGTTGAGTCCTTGCAAGAGAAGCCTACATGTGCATCTGATGAGGCTCACAAGAGAAGTCTTGTGCGCAGACACTTACATTAACTACATGTGCATAAATCAGGATTAGTTGTAAGAAGCACAGAAAAGTAAGAAGTTGCAAAGCGGAAATAAACCACGTAAAGACTTAGATATATTACATAGCAAGCATTGATAATTGTCTTTCTTACAATACTAATGTTTGTTTGACATAGATCTACTCAAGGTTCAGTTGTGTGGCTACTTCTTGAGAAATAGGATCCATCTCTTGCATAATTTCCTTGAAGCACTCGTCCGAGCAATCTACCGCCATGCCTTCAGCAATGGGTGTCAGATCAACCCTAGGATAGAAGGACTTCATGAAGCTTAGGACCTGCTAGGAGATAGATTTCGCCATCATTTGAATATAGCCGGAGAGCTTCTCTCGCACATCCTTGAGTATTTATGATAATGGATGAGGCTCCACACCTTAAATGCGAGGCTCGATCATGCCTGCGATTGGCTGGGTGGCTTCATAGATCTTATCCAAAGTAAATTTGGCTGTCAATGCCTCCGCCTCATGGTCCTGGATGGTCTTCATGGCATTGACAAGATCAACTTCACCATCCTCACACATTTTCTTCTCCTTTTCCAGGTGAATTTCCAGCTTCTCATATCTTAGTACAAGCTTATCATGCTGGTCTATCATGCACTAGTATGAGTTCTACCAATCCGTGACTTGTGACCGGAGTTCCTTCTTTGATTTGTTGAGAGTTGTACACCAAAGCACAATAAGGGTCAATAAGACAAGCAAAATCAGTACTCAGAAAGTAATAGAGGAATGAGATTACCTTTGATGCATTGCCTTAATGACTTGTTCCGACCAATGAGGGAAGCCTTTTCCTCCTCCAGTTGTTGGATACGGTTACAATACTCAGCAGCAGTGCCATCAAACTTCATCTGGAGTCGAGAGGATTACAATTTTTCTTTGGCAAGCTTCCTCTCTAGTGCCTCTACGCGGAGTTCCATGTCTCCATACCCCTCATGCATTTGGGACTTGCGGCGGGAGCATTTGATAAGGTCCTGAAGCATCAATTAGTACTCATGTCACTACAAGGGTACTAACTCAGTCAACAAACTGAGACAGACAATACATACCTCAGTATATACACCCAGACTGTCGGTGTTTAAACCCAACAACCTACCAAGGGGGGTGCCCGAGGTAGTGTTTTGGTTAGTGGGGCTCGTCAAGATCAGGAACTCAAAGGTAAACGTAGACACACGATTTAGACAGGTTCAGGCCGCTAGATTGCGTAATACCCTACATCCTATGTGTTGGTTGGATTTAATTGCTTTGGAGAGGGTCCTTGCCTCACCTTATACTGCCGAGGGCAGGGTTACAGGTCAGTTGGTTATGAGAAATACTAGTAGGATACGACCAATAGAGTTCTACTCTTATTACAATGAGTAATTTTCTTAATTGTTGACTAGTTCTTATCTTTCCATGTAGACTACACTATCCTGCGCCATAGTCTCCATATCAGATGTGTCTCGGTGTCCAGTCCAATATTTAGGACTGTCCAAACCTTCTGGTGGGCCCATAGATGTATGTACGATAAGCCCTCGAGTATTTTTTTTAGTCAAATGTAGCAGTTCTCAGCACTTTTGAAGACTTCACCGACTAGTTTGGTGCTCTTTGAGTACTTCATCTGGTTGAATCTTCAAAAGTACCCAAAACTGCCATGCGAAACCAAGAACTCGAAGATGATCGCGAGAACACGAGCGACACAAGGGTTTTAGACAGGTTCAGACCTCCAGAGAGTAATACCCTAGGTCCTGTATGCGTGGATTGTATTGCTGGTATGAGATTGGATGCCCTCGGGAGGCTCCCTTGGCCGTCTTATATAGGCTAACGACCTAGGGTTATAAGTCGGTTTGAATCTAATCTACTTCGTAGTTACATGAAAAATAATCTGAGTCAGACTACAACACGCGTTCCACAATATCCGAGATGGTTTGAACTGTCTAGCCTCCTTGATATGTACTCCAAGTAACTTTATGTCCTTAGCCCTCACGCCCTGATCGAGCGGGCCCACTTGTCAGGTCCAACAAGTATCCTTGTCGGTAGGAACCCATGGGGTACCCATATCCCTCAAGGCCCCGAGTGATGTATAGGCGGACAAGAACTTGAGGTCATCACAGCGAAGCTTGGAATGTAGTCGACTGAAGTTGCGATGGCATCATGGTGATGAAGAGGATGCGCAGTGCTCAAAAAAGAAGAAAATCCGAGCGAACGCAGAGCCATATGCGCAGGGCGAAGTCGAGTGCTGAGCTGATGGATGTTGGGTGTCCAGCAGGTCGAAGCGAAGGATATGGAGGGCATCGCAAGATGCACTCAATAAGAGTAGCCCCCGAGCATTGAAGCAATTAGTATAATCGGTCCAATGGTCCAAAAAGAAAAGGTTGAGCCCAATAGCAAATCCAAGTGCCCGAACACGAGAAAATGTGAAGCCACGAAGACATGCAGACCAGAAGTAGGCGTCTAGACCTCGAGGACGAGGACTAGCAGATCCGCGGAGGCATGCC
This sequence comes from Setaria italica, assembly GCF_000263155.2. NCBI lineage: Eukaryota > Viridiplantae > Streptophyta > Magnoliopsida > Poales > Poaceae > Setaria > Setaria italica. Next base: position 23,249,064 of record NC_028458.1, on the reverse strand, counting down.
GACCTGAATCTAACACCTAGCCCCTGAGGACGAGGATTGCCAGAGCCACGGAGACACACCGACCTGAAATAGGCTGGGAGCACCCTGACCTGAAATAGGCGCCCAGCCATTGAGGACGAGGACTAGCGGAGCCGCGGAGGCACGCTGACCTAAAATAGGTGCCCAACCCCCGAGGACGAGGACTGGCAGAGCTGTGGAGGCACGCCGACTTGAAATAGGTGCCCAGCCCCCGAGGACAAGGACTGGCCGAGCCGCGGAGGCACACCGACTTGAAATAGGCACCCAGCTCCCGAGAACGAGGACTGGCGGAGCCGCAAAGGCACGTCAACCTGAAATAGGTGCCCAGCCCCCGAGGATGAGGACTGGCGGAGCCACGGAGGCCACCAACCTTAAACTGGTGCCCAGCCCCCAAGGACGTGGACTCACAAAGCTGTGGAAGCATGCCATTGAAAGTGTAATGGATAACCCACAAATTCCATCTCGCGCATGCCGCGTTAACAGAAAACCCGCAGATTCCGCCACCACGCCCCTCAAAAGCGCAAGGGGCATAGAATCATTTCATTTCCATTTGGAACACTCTCAGTGCCACCGTTACAGTCCACTAAGCTCATCGCTGCTGCGCCTGTGAACCCTAGGCCTTGCCACCGTAAGTCCCAATCTGCTCACGCGCACTCCGCCGCGCCACATCCATCAGATCCAAATCACAAGGATTGGAGATTGAAGAAGTGGTGTAGGCAAACATTCCAGATCTGATGATGGTGTGGACGAAGTCCATGATGATCCAGGAGCATATCCAGGCGCTCGTCGACTAGGGCCTCCTCAGGCCGCAGGCGCTGCTAGATTCGAAGCCAATCGCTGACCAAGATTTCCCGTCGGAGGACAAGGCGGTGATGGTGGTCTTGGCTTCTTTCTTTGAGCGTGGCTTCGAGATCCCATGCGGAGACTTCTTCTGGGGTCTGCTACATTACTACAAGATTGAGCTTGTACATCTAAATCTCAACTCCATCTTGGATGTTGCTATCTTTATCCACCTATGTGAGGCATATCTAGGTATCCTCCCACACTTCGACCTTCAGAGATACCTATGTCAACTGAAGATTGTATCAACCAAGGGGAAGCAGAGAGTGATTGGTGGTTGTGGTTTTTCTCTACGAGCAAAGAAAGTGCAAGAATATTTTGATCTGCAGCTGAAAGACTCCAACAAAGGCTGGCACAAGGAGTGGTATACCATTGCCAATCAGCAGCCTGAGATGCCGCCGCGTATAGGGTACGGGCCAGTGGTTATGCCTGAGTAGTCCAACCAGCTGACCTTGAAGGAACAAGTCCAGGTGAATGAGTTGCTAGCAAAGATCGTCGACCTAAAGGTGTGTGGGCTGATAGCCAGAGCGGTCAGCATAAACTTTAGCTGAAGACTGACGCAGCCAACCAAGCACAAAGAGCACCCAGTGTATGAGTACTCCGAGCTGGAGGACCTGACCTGGGAGGTCCAGCTCAAGGTGCCAAAGGAAGAATCATCAACCGGGTTTCCAATTTCTTTGGGGGAGTTATCAGGAACAAGAGCTACCCTAAAGCTTATTCATCGAAGCATCCGCCATCCAACCTAGTATGACATGTGAATGCATTTATTCTGCATATTGCTTGTGTTGTTGAATTGACCTTGACTGTACTTGTTGAATGTCCAGGATGATGAATTTGTATTCTTTTCCCCGGCGCCACTTCCTATGGGGCCAAGCAGCAGCGACCCAAGATCCGCCCGACCGATGAGCCCAACGTGTTGCCCGCTGACCTTTAGTGGGAGTCTGACTCCTCCATTGGGTCGGACGAGGGTGTGACAGAAGTGGTCGGCCAGGCCACAGATGCTGCACTGATTGGACATTGGACATGACAAGCCATGCACCAGCAGCCCGCCTCCAAGCTGCAGCAGCCTAGCGGGAAGAGGAAGAAGATGGCCGGCAAGAAGAGGGAGAAAGCTGCCTCGAGCACAACCTCCACAGCCAGGTTGGTTAGCGAGGTGGACGAGGAGTCCAACACGTCGAGTCTGGTCGCTAAGAAGAAGTCGGAGCTCCAGAAGACCACCGTGGCTAACGCAGAGCATGTCAAGGAGGCACTGAAGGTGCAGATTTGTGGAGGATCTAGCGAGGATGCGTTGGCACCACCACCACCATTGGGCCCCATGTTCTGGGTTAAGAAGAAGAGCACCATGTAAGTGCGGTCTACTTGTACTATCTGTCTTGCAATTGCTGTGGCCACCTATCTTGTTTAATTTGCTTCTTGTATCGATGATGCAGGAGTGTCGTGCAGGATGATGAATCCGACACACAGCTGACCAGTTGCTCAACCCAGACTGAGGGGGCGAGCAACCACGTGCCTGAGTAGACGCCGCCTCTGGAAGTTGGAGGAAGGCAAGGTATCCATGCCGGAGGAGGAGCTATACCAGTCCTAGCACCGTAGCAAGGAGTAGTCAGCTCCGATGTTGCGGATGCTGCTGTGGCCAACCCCAGGGTCGAACCTGTGCCTAGTGAGGGGGCTAGAGCCGAGCCTCGGCTGGAGGAGCTGCCCATGGATGATCTGCCACCAGAGAGGTCCACTGGAGACATCGACGTTGGTGTACAAAGTGGAGATGATTCTGATGTCGAGGATTTGTCTGACGTGGATTTAGCTGGGGACACAACACAAGACAAGGAAGACCTTACTAGGCTGCGACAGGCATCTTTGGATGTAAGCAAGTTGGTATTTGTAAGTACACCACCCAACTTGTATTTGAATTCTAGTTTCTTTGCAGAACTCTAAATGTTGAAATGAAAACAGGGTCTAGCTACGCGCGCTCAGAAGAGGGCGAAAGCTACCCGGCAAGCCCAGTGATATCGCCTAGAGGCGAAGCGCCATGAGGTCGAGCTCTAGAAGGCTAGGGAGGACACTGCCAACCAGCTCCTGCAAAAAGACCTGGACCATACCTTAGAGAAAGAGGTTCTGACTTCGCACTTGAGAGGTATTTTATGCTGACCTGTTCACTCAGTTTTGTCCTTGTAATCTTGATGCTGAAGTAGACTTGTTTGAATGAGCAGATGCTGTAGTAAGGGAGCAAAGGCTCCAGCTGCACCTCAAGGAGTACGAGGATTCCAATGCACACCTTTAGCAAGAGCATAATACGACGGTCCATCATGAGTATGCTGTATCGTAGAAGCTGACCTTTGAAGCCAACGCGCGCAAGGAAACCGAGCGCTGCTTAGAGGCTACCGTATGTAATCTTCAGCGTGACCAATGTGTGATTGCAGGGTTGGAAGCGGAGCTGGAGGATCTTTGCAAGGTGGCCGGCTATGTGATGGACATGGTCCAACCAGAGGCCGACCCAACTGCCCCAACGCCAATGCTGGATCATCTCAAGGTCGCACCTAGTCAGCTCAAGGCACTGTTGAAGGGCACTGTGGTGGAGTGCATGAAGAACATCTTCAGACTGTTGGCAATGCACTTCCCGTGGCTGCCCTTGGAGCTTGCTGCGACAGGAGTCGAGGCCGACTTCAATGCTGATCTCCTTCCTGAGCTAGCGGACCAGTACCATGATGTAGCTGAGAACATTGTAAATGATTTAGACCTGTAAAAGTAGACTTTAAGGTGTATCAATCTGTGTGATGAAACATGTGATGTAATAAACTTAATCGTATGCGGAGACAAAGAAGCTCCATCCCTTCCTTGGTGTATACGTCAGGACAACATGTAGCTGAGGCCTGTAGCCGCTAAGCGCCTAGTCTTGCCTAACTAGCGTCCTACTGAGATCGGATCTCGAGCTTGTAGGAGGGGTGAATGCAAGGTTGTCTAGGTTTCACGAGCTAGGACGCCGACCACACGAGTTAGTCGTATTGCCTTGAGAGGCGGTGGAGAACAAAACGAGACCCAGAGGTCGGCGCCTAGGGAGAGCCCTCGAGCTTAAGAGCAAGTTGTCTATCGAAAAGGTTGGACAGCCCCCAAGCGTCAGGAACTGCTCGGGCATAGAAACAGTAAGGCAGTAGGTACGCAAAGAACCATAGAGGTTTTATTTATTCAATATGAAAGGGAAAATAGAGTACATAGCTTTTAGATCTAAGGGTAGAAGCGTCGTAGATGTTCGATGTTCCATGGATTGGGGATGCCTGAGCCATCTGCCCATTGGAGTTGGTAGGTCCATGCCTGGATGACTTTTTTGATGATGAAGGGGTCCTCCCAGGGGATGGCCAGCTTGTGCATGTCCTTGGTGGACTGGATCCGACGAAGCACCAAATCACCAATATCAAAGGAGCGTTCCATGACATTCCGATCATGGTAGTGTGATATCTGATGCTCATGGCGTGCATGTTGGATAAGGGCCGCCACACGATGCTTTTCAAGGCTGTCGATGTCGACCTGCTGACTCTTTTGTACCTCACCTTCCTCATAGTTCTGGATGCGTGGGGCGCCAAAGGCCACGTCGAATGCCAGGACGGCCTCAAAGTTGTACACGATAAAGAAAGGGGTGTAGCCAGTAGCCCAGCTCTTCTATGTTTGCAGACCCCAAATGACATGGGGTAGCTCGCGTAGCCACTTGGTGGCGTACTTGGATGCATCGTCGAAGATGCGAGACTTGAGGGACTGGAGGACCATCCCGTTCGCACATTCGACCTGACCGTTGCAACACGGGTGCACTACTGAGGAGTAGTACACATTGATGAGGTTGTCTTGGCAGAAGTTCTAGAACTCGAAGCCTGTGAACTGTTTGCCAAGGTCGGTGATGATCCTATTTGGCACTCCAAATCGGTGTGTAATTTCCTCCACAAACTGAGTAGCTTTAGTCGACTCAATGTTGGTGACAGCCTTGACCTCAATCCACTTGGTGAATTTGTCAACTACCATGAAGATGTGGGTGTAGCTACCTCGAGCAATCTTGAACGGTCCGTCCATGTCCAACCCCCAGCATGCAAATGGCTAGGATGGTGGGATGGTGCACAGGGCCTGAGCCGGTAGATGTTGCTGCTTGGAGAAGAATTGGCACCCTTTTCCCCTTTGGACGAGCTCCTTTGTGTTGGCTACCGCCGTTGGCCAGTAGAAACCAGAGCAGAAGGCCTTGCCGACCAAAGTGCTCGAGGCAGCGTGGTTACCGCATGTTCCCGAGTGGATCTCGAGTAGGAGGTCAAGGCCCTCGCTGCACAGAATGCACTTCATCAGGATGCTTGTGGATGCAGCTTTCCTGTAGAGCTCCTTGCCAATCACGACGTAGTTTGCACTGCGCTGAGCTAATTTTTCATGTTCTATCTTGTCCTCTAGCGCCATCTGGTCAGTGATTAAGGCTATGAATGGGGTGCGCCAGTCTTCTTCTGCCTCGATCATCATGACGTCATTAGGATTTGGGTCGGCTGGAGTCTCAGCGCTATTGTTGGCCTGGTCCGGGTCTAGAACCTTGATGGATGGTTCCCGGAGATCTTGTTCGAAAACGCCGGCCGGATCCAGCGCACGCTTAGAGCCAAACTTGGGCAGGACATCGGCGGCGAAGTTGTGGTCCCTGGGGACTTGGTGGAACTTGAGACCATCGAAGTGGGCCTCAAGTTTGCAGATTTCCATGCAGTAAGTGTCCATGGACTCCTTAGTGCAGTCCTAGTTCTTGCTAACTTGCTTGATGATGACCTTGGAGTCGCTGTATGCAAGGATGTGCTTGATCCCGAGGGAAACGGCAATGCGGAGGCCATGGATGAGAGCTTCGTACTCGACGCCATTGTTGGTGGCCTTGTAGTGGATCTGGAGCATGTACTTGAGATGCTCGCCTTTGGGGGATATGAAGAGAACTCACGTGCCGACTCCTTTGAGATTGAGGGCACCATCAATGTACATAGTCCAATGTTCTGGCCTCTCCAGGGAGGGTGGCTTCTGGATCTTTGTCCACTCGGCCACAAAATTGGCCAGGATCTGCGACTTGACATGATGTGGGTAGAAATCGAGGTCAAACTCGCTGAGCTCCACAGACCACTTGACAACTCGGTCGTTGACGTCCCTATTGTGGAGTATTTTGCCGATAGGGTAGGAGGATACCAAGAGGGTTTTGTGCTCCTGGATGTAATGACTCAGCTTTCGTGACAAGATCAGCACTGCATAGAGCAATTTCTGAACCTGTGTGTAGTGGATATTGGAGTCACTGAGGACCTCGCTAACGTAGTACACTAGTCGTTGCATCATGTGTGCATAGCCGGGCTCTTGGTGTTCCACAACTAGCACGGTGCTGACAATGTGCGTCATTGCGGAGATGTAGAGGTACAACGTTTCTTGGTTGGCCTGGGCCGTCATGACGGAAGGAGTTGTGAGGAAGGCCTTGAGCTCTTTGAGTGCCTTGCTGGCCTCGTCGTCCCACTCGAACTTGTCCACCTTTTTGAGTAGCTTGAAGAAGGGCAGACCTTTTTCTCCAAGTTTGTTGATGAAGCGGTTAAGGGCCGCCATCATGCCAGTAAGCTTCATGACGTCCTTCTTGTTACATGGTTTCACCATGTTTCTGATTGCATCCACATTGATGGGGCTGGCCTCGATGCCGCGCTGGCGGACCATGAAGCCCAAGAGCTTTCCAAATGGGACACTGAAGACACACTTGCTCGAGTTGAGTTTCCAACGGTAAGCTCGGAGGCTGTTGAAGGTCTCTGCGAGGTTGGCTATGAAGCTTTCCTCATCTTTGGTTTTGACAACCACATCATCGATGTAGGCCTCGACGTTCCTATGCAGTGCTTGTTGAGGTCGGTGTAATTGATACACATTCTCCATTCACCAGCTCTCTTTTTTACAAGGACTGAATTGGCTAACTAGTCGGAATGCCTACATTCACAGATGAATCCGGCGGATAGGAGCTTATTTAACTCTACCCTAATGGCCTCCTTGCGATCTTGGGCAAAGCGGTGAAGTTTTTCTTAACCGGCCATGTAGTCTTGCTCAAGTCCAAGAAGTGCTCAGCCAGCTCCCTCAGGACACCGGGCATATCAGATGGCTTCCACGTGAATATGTCCGAGATTTCCTGTAGATGGAGAGGACTCCATTTGGAGCCGGCATCTTGAGTACGAGGTAGGTGTAATGCGGAATCACCACAAACCTCGCTAGCATGGGCCTACCAAGGATGGCATGGTACAAAGTCTTGAAGTTCGCCACCTCAAATGTGAGCTACTCCATGTGGTAGTTGGCTTGTGTGCCAAAGGTGACCGGCAAAACAACTCGGCCGATCAGGTAGGACCCTTTGCTAGGGATGATGCCGTAGAACGATTCTTCGCAAGGCTGGAGCCGCTCAAAGTTGAAGTCCATGCACTTCAGGATCTCTGTGAAGATGATGATGAGGCCGCTACCACTGTCAATCAGCACATTAGGGAGTAGGGCCCGGTCTATGGTCGGGCAGACCACCAGCAGGTAGGACCCAAGATCTGGGATGTGGACCAATGATCTTGCCTGGAGAAGGTTATGGATTGCTCTGACCAGCGCAGATACTGGACTGGTTGTATGGAGATAAAGTACACCTCTCGATTATGCAGTTTCTGCTTGCAGTTGCTGCAGAAGACGTTAGGGACGCCCACGATGATGTTAACCTTCCACTTCGGTCACTGGAACTCCCTATTCTGGTCGGCACCGAGCTGGTGGGCATCTGGGTGTGGCTGGTCGCGGTGCTCCTCTCAGTTTTGGTCATCATGATCATCACGTGGGTGGTTGTTGCCGTCATCGTAGTCGTCACAGCGGCGGTCGTCATGGTAGCGGTCGTCACGGCCACGGTTGTCGCGGTCATCATGGCAACAGTAGTGGCGCATGTTAGTCACTACGTCGGGGTTTCTTGTACTCCAGCGGGGCGTCGAGCTCTTTCTTAAGGACTGTACAGTCCTGAACATTATGGCGTGCGTCCTTGCGGAAGGGGCACGGAGCGCTGAGGGCTTCGTCAAACTCTTCGTGGAGGAAGGTGGTAGGCCTAGCGGGGTTGCCTTGAGCAGCGAGGACCTCGGGGGCCCTTTTTCGAAGTCGGGACTCCGAACGTGCTTGATGTTCATCATGGATTGGCTGATTGTAGTCGTCACTCTAGCGATGCTTAATGCCTTGGAACTGTACTTTTGCCACCTCCTCTATGTCTGCCTGCTTGTTGACAACTTCCATCATCTTCCCGACCGTCTTGGGGGCAGCCTCATATAACTTGCAGAACATGGGGCAGTTCTTCAAGTCAGAGTGGAAATACCATATGATGTCACAGTCCTCGACGCCAGCCAACTTGTTGCGGTTCTCGAAGAAGCGGTTGGCATACTCCCGGATAGTTTCGCCCGTTCTCCGGCGTTCTTGGCCGAGTTTCCCCATGTTACCAGGTCACCTATAGGTAGCCTGGTAATTCTAGGTGAAAGCTCTAGTGAGCTGACCCCAACAGTCAATGCTGTTTGGAGGTAGGTTCTCCAGCCATAGGAGCGGAGCGGGACCCATCACCACTAGGAAGTAGGCTGCCATCTGGTTATAGGTGCCATTGGCAGCTTTCACTGTGGTACTATACATCTTGAGCCAGATGGTGGGGTCGGAGTGACCATCATACTTTTCATTGATGGCCAGCTTGAATCCAGCTGGCCAATCGACAGCCCTGAGGCTTGGAGGGAAGGTGGCAAAGCCATCGATCACCGAGACATCGTCGTCATCGAGATAGTACTCGACGGGTGGAGCCCTGGGGGCGTCTGCCGTTGTCGTGACTGGGCGGCTTGTAACCGTATTCAAGGGCGCCATACATGTGGTTGTAGTCGGCACGGTGATGCATCCCATCTTCCTGGCGATGCCGGTCCTCGCGTTCAACATTGTGGTTAAGTCCAGGAGCACCGTAGTCGCGGTCGTACTCGGCACGGCAGCGGAGCTTGGCCTCTTTCCGCTCTTGATGATGGTTGTTGAGGTCGGGGCAGAGGTCGCGGCGGTTGTGGAGGTCACACAATTCTTCACAGAGATCACATTGTCGTCGGTCCTCGTTGTCGCCTCTCCTGCCATGGCGACGGTTGTCATGGTTGTTGTTGACATTGTCGTTAGCGGGTGGGTTCACATTCTGCTCCACCTCTTCTTTGCGGATTGGCTCTAGCCAACCTCCCACGCGATCGCCTCGATGGTGGTCGGATCTACTATACCCGGATCAGCTCCGACAGTGCCAGGTAGCTGTGGACCGAGTGTGTACGGACCAACTATGGGCCTCCTCCTCAATGTGGGCGTTGGCGACTTGGAGTCGCGCCCGGATCCGCCAGATTTGGTCCGAGTCTGGAAGATTTTCCAAGTTGGCAAATGCAGCCCCCAGGTTGGCCTAGGTGTAGTGAAGACATTTTGGCCGCCTCCTCTAGGTCGGCTAGCAGATTGTGGGCACGTGCTATGTGCCTGCGTCTATCCCGAGCACTGCCCTGGTTGGCATTGTCTCCATCATTGTGCGGTGGTTGGCGCTGGTCACCTGTTGCCTCCGCGTTAGCAGTGGGTTGCAGTTGGACATTGGCTTGCTCTTATTGGCGCCATGCCACACGGTTCTGGTTTCTGGCATTGCGACCTCCTTCTTGAGAAGAAGTTTCACCATCCCTAGGTGGCTCGTCGGCGGAGACCACGAATGCTTCGTGATCTGGCGTGGAGGAGTTGCTCTCATCGTTGCTTCCATAGGGATTTGGCGTCTGGATGATGCGAGGGACCTGGAATTTGCCATAGTCCAGAAACTAGGCGGGTGAAGGTGGGTCTCAAGATTGGATCTAGAAGCACTGCATGAGATTCACGGAGAATGTACCAACCAAGTTCCTCAAACCAAAGGGGATGAGGGAAGGACCCTGTGCTGACCTGGTTGAGTGTAGCGCCGTCTCGGATAGATCTATGCACTCATCAATAGTGTTGCTAATGCAATCTAGCCCGTGATAAGGTCGGAGGGCATGGGTGAGCGGGTAGTAGCTAGGATGCTTGGAACCCTCTCAGAGAGAGAGAGAGAGAGAGAGAGAGAGATCACCGACTTGCCCAGCAAGTCGTGATGTTCCTCGGATGAAGAACTTGTCTCGTCGGAGCAGATCCAATGGAAGACGTCGAGTCGATGAAAGAAGCGGCTAGATTGGAATCCGCCATCATGGTTGCGAAACAAACCTGGATCGGGTTTGTGAGGTAGTCCTTCATGCTCTTGGGGAAAACAAGGGTAGAGCAGGATGCCATCGATGTCGCTAGGAGGATCTCACAATCACCCCTACCTGGTGTGCCAACTGTCGTATTTATAAGCCTGGCAATCCACCAGGGGGTTACCCAAGTGATTGATTTGTAGGTGGACGTGATTGCAAAACCAAGAACTCAAAGGTGATTGCGAGAACACGAGGAACACAACGGTTTTAGACAGGTTCGGGCCTCTGGAGAGTAATACCCTACATCTTGTATGCATGGATTGTATTGTTGGTATGAGATTGGATGCCCTCGGGAGGCTCCCTTGGCCGTAGGCTGACGACCTATGGTTACAAGTCGGTTTGAATCTAATATACTTGGTAGTTACATAGAAAATAATCTGAACACGCGTTCCGCAATATCCGAGCTGCTTTAAATTGTCGAGCCTCCTTGGTGAGTACTCCAAGTAACTTTATGTCCTTAGCCCGCACGCCCTGGTCGAGCGAGCCCACTTATCAGGTGCGACCAGTATCTTGGTCAGTAGGGACCCATTGGGTACCCATATCCCCCACGGCTAGAATGTACTCAAGTCTCATTTAACCCAGTCTCATATCCTTCAATCTTGAATTTTATATGGTAGTGTGATGAAAGTTGCACTCCATATGGAGTAGCCCCCGATCCTTAGGTTGAATTAGAGAATTAGGCTATCGTCCATACATCTATGGACCCACCACAAGGTTTGGACAGTCCAAGATATAGGGTTGTACACCGAGACGTGTCAGACATGGAGACTATGGTGTTAGACGACGTGGTATACGTGGAGGATAAGAACTAGTCGAGGATTAGGAAACTACTCGTAGCAATTAGATTAGGACTCTCTAGTTGAATCCAACTAGTATTCTTGTAAACAACTGACATGTAACCCTACCCCCGGCAATATAAGGTGAGGCAAGGACCCCTCCAAACAAATTCAATCAAAAAACACAACCAACACACAGGATGTAGGGTATTACGTGATATAAGTGGCCTGAACTTGTCTAAATTGTGTGTTCAAGTTCACCTTCGAGTTCCTGATCTCGGTGAGCCCCACGCATAAAACACTACCTCGGGTACCCCCTCGGTAGGTTGCCGAGTCTAAACAACGACAGCTGGCATGCCAGGTAGGCGATCTCGCTGAGAATCCATTAGCGAACTCAATGGCTCAAGTCATCATCAAGCCAACCATCGTGTTCGAAGCAGTCACAACATTCATCTTCGGCTCCTGGGTTTGCATCGCAGACGGTGCTGGAAACTTCCACCGCCATATTACCCCAGCCCCGGAGGAGAAGTGGTACAACAACAACCTTCATCGCCAAGATTTGGAGGATTTTGTTGAAAAATTCAATGAAATTTTCAACCTTTTCCGAGGATCAAGGGACAAGTTCGAGTACAACTCAACTTTTCCTACTAGTCAGATTTGTTCCCATGAGCTGGCGATTAAGCCATCGTGCGAATCAGTCTACAATACAAATTGATTCCCGTTCGATCTCCGAAACTCGAGTGCTGCCTACCAAGCCATCCTATCTAGATCACAAACCAACTCGGATTTGATCAAGGATTTCGACTACTACTTGGATCCGGACGAAGAGACTCCTTTATCAGGTCCACAACAAGGCCTAGTTATCACATCTACTCCACAAGGCACATTCATCTACTGGCCCAACATGAAGCCACCTGCTCTCGCCAAAGATGATGAGTCACACCTTGTCGCCTACCTTGACACCCACCCGTACCAGGAGGGAACCCCTCTGTCTCCCATCTATGAAGAAGACAACCCCACAGAGATGATCACGTCATGTTCGGGTAGTTTTTCTCTAGAGCGGGAACTCTTCGCCCTCTTGACCACACAAGAAGGTGATGGTGAAGAACCACCAGAAAGGAATCCGCGACGCGAGCGTCACCCAGACGATGTGTCGCAAGATGAGCTCACCATCGACGTAGTAGGGGAAAAGACTGAAGCTCAAAGGGATCAATGGTGAGCAAGAAACGCTGCGAGAGCAGATCGTCATCGCCACCCTAGCAGCTGACCTGCCCATCATGAATTTGGATCATGCATTTGAACCTGCTCAATCGTGTCACCATCATACCCCTCTCGCCACCATCACATCCATTGACCTAATTACTCGAGCAATGCCACAAACCAAGTACACCAGGCAACCGGCCCAGCTGGCGGAGAACGCGTACGAGCAGCTCGATCAACAAAGCCCAATACATTCAGTTCGACATACCTCATCCCATCATGGTTGTAGCCTTAGGCAACCAAGTCACAATGAAGGCGCCAGAGCAAGTCATAACGAGGGTGCTAGAATTGAGGGCGCCAGACCAAGCCAAAATAGGGTAGAGGGTAGTCGGACGGTACCCTCGGGAGGTCGAGGCCACGGTGGGCCCCACCCAGAGCCTGAACACTCAGTACATGATCTTCGTTAGAAGATCAACAACAACCATGATGCATGTACAATCATTGAAGGGTGCCGCTGTGAGCGCGAACAAGAAGTCGAGTACTTGGGAGAAGATGATGGGTTTCCCGCCTTCTCAAAATGAGTAGGAAAGATCATTCTTCCTGACAAGTTTAAACCTCCGAGCATCACCAAATATGACGGCAACCAGGACCCAGTCCAATGGCTGCAGTGCTACTCGTTGTCAGTCCAGGTGGCAGGAGGAAACGACAACACCAAAGTCATCTACTTCCCCATCTTCATGGAGGCAAGGCCACTCACATGGCTCGAGTCCCTATAAAGGAACTCCATCGACATGTGGAGTCATCTCAAGGCGGCATTCACAAACAACTTCACAAGGTTAATGCAACGTCCTGTCAACAGGATCAACTTGTCTCAAGTCAAGCAGCAACAAGGTGAGACCCTGCGTAGTTATCTACACCATTTCTTCGACAAAAAGGCCACTATCATGGACATCACAGAGCGGGATGCCATAGATTGCTTCCAGAACGGTCTCTATGACCATTGAATTTCCAAGATTTTAGCAGGAGATGCTCGGAAGATATCAAATCTCTCAAAATTATGATACAAGCCTGGGTGGATGAACAAGACAAAGAGATCAAGAGGTTTGAGCCTAGTCATAATAGAGGCCAGAACAATAACAATCAGAGTAATGGCTAAACACAACAACAAGAACCGTAATGATCGACCCAATAATGACAACTGAGGCAACTACTCGGGTGGTCAAAATCACAAGAGGAAGCTAGACAATACTGTCGTGATGATGTCCTAGTCTTCCAAGAAAGGCAAAGGAAATCAAGAAAGGACCCCGTGGCACCCAGACCATAAGCACTCTGCGATGGATTGCTATAGCCTGCTCAGAGTCATGAAAGATCTGCCAAAACCTTCTGGACCAAAGGACAAGGACAAAGCCAAAAAAGATGAAGACGATGGTGACAACGGCAAATTCCAGAACCCGTCCAACACTGTCAACGTCATCTTTGGTGGCACACCGGGTACTGCTACCAAGCGGTCCTAGAAACTAGCCCTCCGAGAGATCATGTCCATTGAACCAACAACGCCAACGTTCCTCAAGTGGTCCGAGGTGCCAATCACCTTCTTCAGGAAGAATTAGTGGACTAGTTTCTCCGACCCAGGACGCTATCCTCTCGTCTTGGACCCATTAGTTGCAGGCTCTTGGCTCACAAAAGTACTCATTGATAGCGGTAGTGGCCACAACGTACTCTTCACCAAGACTTTGAGGAAGATGGGACTCGACATTATAGATATGCTCACACCAATGAACCCTCCATTCTACGGGATTGACCTAGGCAACGTAGCTATACCCCTTGGTCACGAGGTTTTGCCAGTTACATTCGAGACCAAAGAACACTACCGGACAAAGTACATCTGGTTCGAGGTAGCTGATTTCAAAATTTCGTATCACGCTATCCTCAGAAGACCAGTCTTGGCCAAATTCATGCCCATCCGGCATTACGTGTACCTAGTACTCAAAATGCTAGGACCCAAAGGAGTAATCTCCCTGCATGGAGACTTGAAAAGATCATATGACTACGACATAGAAGCTGTGGAACTAGTAGCGACTACCCAAGTGCCAAGTTCGATGATGCAAGTCTTCACCGCTTCAAAAAAATTGTCCCCAACAGAACTCGAGATCCTAGAGAAGAAGTCAGGGCCAACCAAAGTCAAGCCGGCAAGTGAAGTTGATATCAAAGCCATTGACCTTGAGACTGGTGATAGCTCCAAGACAGCACTGATTAGCTCAGGGCTAGACCCCAAATAGGAAGATGCGCTTGCCAGCTTCCTTCGGGCCAACCGAGATATCTTTGCATGGAAGCCATTTGATATGTTGGGGGTGCCCAGGGAGTTGATCGAGCACTCACTAAATGTGAATCCCAAAGCTATGCCAAATCGACAACGACTATGTCGATTCACCCAAGATAGAACAAAAGCAATAAAAAACGAGTTGGCCAAACTACTCGAGTCCGGCTTCATAAAAGAAGTCTATCGTCCAGAGTGGCGGGCCAATCCCGTCTTGGTGTGGAAGAAAAACAACAATGAGTGAAGAATGTGTGTCGACTACTCGGATCTCAACAAACACTATCCAAAGGATCCCTTCGGGCTCCCTAGGATTGATCAAGTCATCAACTCAACAGCTGGATGCGCTCTACTCTATTTTCTTGATTTCTACTCGGGGTATCACCAGATAGCTCTCAAGGAAGAGGACCAAATCAAGATCGCGTTCATCACCCCGTATGGAGCTTTCTGCTATACTACAATGTCCTTCGGGTTAAAGAACGCAGGCACCACCTATCAATGAGCCATCCAGGAGTGCTTCAAAAAATAACTACACTGCAACATAGAAGCGTATGTGGATGATGTGGTCATAAAGACTAGAAATTCCAACGACTTGATTGCGGATCTGGAAGAAATATTCGCAAGCTTGCGAGAGTTTTGGTGGAAGCTGAACCCAACCAAGTGCGTGTTCGGTGTACCCTCCAGAAAACTACTCGGGTTCATCATTAGTCACCGAAGGATTGAAGCTAACCCTAAGAAGATCACCGCAATAACCAATTTGCACATCCCATCGTGCATCAAGAACGTCCAGAAGCTGATCGGATGCATGGCCGCTCTCAATAGGTTCATCTTAAGGCTTGGAGAATGGGGACTACCCTTCTTCAAACTACTCAAATAGCAAGATAAATTCTAGTGGACCGAGCAGGCGGATCAAGCCCTTCAATAGTTGAAGGACTTTTTATCAAAGCCACCGGTCTTCACGGCGCTTACTCCCAATGAAGACTTGCTACTCTATATCACCGCAACTAGTAATGTCGTCAGCACAGAGATCGTGAACGAAAGACCAAAACCAGGCCATGTATACAAAGTGTAGAGGCCCATCTACTTCGTCAGCAGAGCAAGTCTCACGGTGCGGCAAAAATTACATCCTAGTCTGGGATAAGCTCTATAGACAAGGCGCATCATCAGGAGTACTCATGAAGTGCATCTCACGGCAAGATGACAAGGACATACTTGAGGAAATCCACAAAGGCATCTGCAGTAACCACGCATCTTCAAGAACGATCGTGGGCAAAGCTTTCAGAGCAGGCTTCTACTAGCCTATAGCTCTCGCTGACGCTGAAGAATTAGTCTGCCAATGCCAAGGGTGTCAATTCTTCGCCAAGCAACAACATGTCCCTACCTACAAGCTGATCACCATACCATCCTCTTGGCCCTTCACATGTTGGGGGCTAGACATGATTGGCTTCAACCGAGTACTCGTGGCGATCGACAAGTTCACTAAATGGATCGAGGTGAAGCCGGTGACCTCCCCCAAGGCAGACAGAGTACTCAACTTCCTTGATGAAATTTTCCATCGCTATGGTTTCCTCAATCGCATCATCACAGACCTAGCTCAAATTTCAACAATTACGAGTTCTGGAGTACTGCAAGAACAGCGGGATCGATGTCCGGTACGTATCTGTCACTCATCTGTGGGCCAACGGCCAGGTTAAGCATGCCAACGGGATGTTACTAGAGGCGCTGAAGAAAAGATTACATGATATTGGAAACACCAAAGGAGGCAAATGGCTCAAGGAGCTACCCAATGTCCTCTAGGGGCTTCGCACCTAGCCATGCAAGCCTAGATGGTACTTGCCCTACTTTTTGGTCTATGGATAAGAAGTCATCCTCCCCGCTGACGTCATGTGAAAATCTCCAGTAGTCGAGCAGTATGAGGAGGGAGCAGCTGAAGAAACAAGACGTCTAGACTTAGACATCCTTGAAGAAGCTCGCTGTGCAACACTCATATAGTCCGCAAGATACCTTGAAGGAATTCGCCGCTATCACGATCGCAACATCAAAGAACATTCGTTCAACATGGGCGACATGGTCCTCAAGCATATTCAAGACACCAAGGGGCTGCACAAGCTAAATTCGCCATGGGAGGGTTCTTTCATTGTTTTCAAGGTCACTAGACCTGAGTCGTATAGGCTACAAACTCTCTCTGGTGAAGAAGTCGACAACTCGTGGAACATTGAACACCTGTGTTGATTCCACCCATAATTTACATATTCATGTAAATTGGCCATCAACCTTAGTTGTACAATTACAATTCAATAAAGAAGATTTATTTTCATTCTAAAAATGACTACCTATTTTTGCCTGATTGCGCCTTGCAAAAGCAAGTTAATCGAGCTATTTAGCACCCCGAGTACTATCGCCCAACTTGTGGCTTGTACTCACAAGTCTGCACAAAGATATTTCTCAGTTATTCAACTCGTTGGACAAAATTGTCCATACGCGACTTGTAATAACAAGTCTGCACACATATTTCTTCGAGTTATGCAACTCGTTGGACAGTAGCGACTTGCAAAAGGCAAGCCTGCGCGCAAGAATTTCTGAGCTAGTCAGCTCCTTGGATAAGTCTGCCCATCGATCATCTTCAGAAAAGAAGCCGTTACTAAACTTGGGTAGTTATCTATACTACCCGACTTATTATCTAGACAAATATATCTAGTCATAGCTTGTAATAACAAGTCTGTAGTTCTAGGTCTTCGGAGTTCTAGGTCTTCGGAGCACAACACCCGAACAACCCAGAGAGGTTGCAAAGGTAGGCTCCAGCTAATGAAGTCCTGAAGAGTCTACTCGTCTAAAGCATCTACGTACCCAGATACCAAGTACTTGCACTCTGCGGAAAGGGGTTACATCCTAAATGTATTCTACACCACATATCTGAAGAGGCTCACAAGAGTAGCCTTGTGCCCAGACATTCATGACTACCGTACAAGAAACTATCAGGGTAGTTTGGGAGATGCACTTAAACAAAGAATTCAGACAAGTTGACAAGCAATACCAGTTGTGACAAGACTCCAAATAATTTACATTTCATTTCATGTCATGCTTATATTACAATGACTTCATGTTTTCTCATACAAACTACTTAAGGTCTATCTGACTAGCTACCTCGGCAATATGAGCCATCTCTTGCAGGTACTATTGGAATTGCTCATCAGAGCAGTCTTCTGAAATCCCCTCTGCAACTGGAGCCAAGCCAGCGTGCGTGTAGAAGGATTTCACCATTGCCAACAGCCGCTTCGAGATAGACTCTGCCATCTTCTGGATGTAGCTGGTTATCTTTGCAGGCACATCCTTGAGTATCTCCGCCAAGGGGTGGGGCTCCACGCCTTCTGCTAGGGGCTCCACCATATCAGTGATGGGCTGAACGGTTTCTGTTAGCTCCTTCAGAGCAAGCTTTGTTGCCTCGAGCTCAGCCTCACGCTCTCGGAGGGTCGTCATGGCATTCACCAGGTCAACTTCTCCATCGGTGCACAACTTCTACACCTTCTCCAGTCGGTGCTCTAGAGTCTTGTACAATGATGACAACTTGTCGTGTTCCTCCATCACTCTGTAGTACGATTTCTGCCAGTTCGTGACACAGCCTTGGAGGTTGTCTCTCTCTTTCTTGAGCACTGCAAGAACAACACAAAGAGCAACTCAAAATCATCAAGTGCAAATTGGTATTGAAGACCAGCGGGAGGAGACAAGTTACCTTCAATTGGTGCTTCAACACTTTGTTGTGCCTCCGCTGGCGGTCCTTCCCCTCCACGACTTTCTGGACAACGTTCCGGTACTCGGTGGCTTGGCCGTCATACTTCATGAGTAGCTGGGAGGAGTACTGCCACTCCTTGGCTAGCTCTGGTTCAAGTGCTTGTGCCCACATTATGGTGTCTCTATAGATCTGGATTATCTCCAACTTCTGGCGAGAGCGTTCAATCAACTCCTACAAAATAGAGCAAGTACTCATATAAGGAATGAGTACCGATTTCAAGTTGAAGACAAATGCAGAAGAGAAATTTACCACTGTGTATTCTCCTACTCGGCGGTACATCTCTATGATCGTGGCATCCATCTCTATGGTGGTCAGAGGGTCCACACGGATCTAGATGTCCTCCCGGTACACCCCTTCAGCTATCCAAGATTCCTCGTGCTCTTCAGTGATTGGCGCACCAAGAGGAACCAGAGCTCGGCTAGTTGATGGACCAATTTCGGTGGACGAGATGGAAGCCTTGCCACGGCTACTGGATGGTCCCGCATCAGGCGGCGGGACAGCAGCCAACAGTTGCAGAGCCCCGGCAGCTTCAACCTCAACTTCTGGATCGGGGGCTGCAAGCGTAGTCTCAGCTCCAGAAGTAATCTCTACCTCAGCCTCGGTCTCTGCCTCCGGCTCGGGGGCTACAAATGTGGCCACCACTGCAGAAGTAGTCGCTGAGATGGGCTCGGCTACTGGCAACTCAGGGGCTGGCACTGCAGCGACATTAAGTGTAGTGGATCTGGAGCACGTACTTGAGCTGCTCACCTTTGGGGGATATGAAGAGGACCCCCATGCCGGCTCCTTCGAGGTTGAGGGCACCGTCAAAGTACATAGTCCAGTGTTTTGGCCTCTTCAGGGTGGGCGGCTTCTGGATCTCTATCCACTCTGCCATGAAGTCACCAAGGATCTACGACTTGATCACATGACGTGGGCAAAAATCCAGGTCGAACTCACCAAGCTCCACTGACCACTTGACAACTTGGCTGTTGATGTCCCTATTGTGAAGGATTTCGCTGATGGGGGTACGATGATATTACTCGGATCTTGTGCACCTGGAAGTAGTGGCGCAGCTTTCAACAACAAGATCAGAGCTGTGTAGAGCAATTTCTAAACCTGAGTCACTGAGGACCTCGCTAACGTACTACACCGGTCCATGCACCATGTGTGCATGGCCGGGCTCTTTACGTTCCACAACTAGCATGGTGCTGACAACATGCGTTGTTGCACAGATGTAGAGGTAAAGTGTTTCTTGGTTGGCCGAGGCTATCATGATGGGGGAGTGGTGAGGAAAGCTTTGAGCTCTTCGAGTGCCTTGTTGGCCTCGTCATCCTACTCGACCTTGTCCGCCTTTTTGAGTAGCTTGAAGAAGGGCAGACCCTTTTCCGAGTTTGCTAATGAAGCAGCTGAGGTCCACCATCATGCTAGTAAGCTTCATGATGTCTTTCTTGTTAGATGGTTCTGCCATGTTTCTGATTGTGTCCACCTTTACGGGGTTGGCCTCGATGCCGCACTAGCTGACCATGAAGCCTAGGAGCTTTCTCGATGGGACACCAAAGACACATTTGCCCAGGTTCAGTTTCTAGCGGTAAGCCCAAAGGCTGTTGAAGGTCTTTACAAGGTCAGCTATGAAGCTTTCCTCATCCTTGGTCTTGACAACTACATCATCGATGCAGACCTTGACATTCCTGTGTAGCTACGTCGCGAGGCAACCCTGGATTGCCTTCTGGTAGGTGGCTCTGGTGTTTTTCAACCCAAAGGTCATGCTGTTCTGGCAGTAGATGTCGAAGGGTGTTATGAACGTCATCTTGTCTTGGTCAGCAGGATTGAGGGCGATCTGGTGATAGCCCGAGTAGCAGTCAAGGAAGAAGAGCAGGATGCTTCCAGCCGTAGAGTCTACAACTTGGTTGATGCACAGAAGAGGGAAGGGGTCATTAGGGTAGTGCTTGTTAAGGTCGGTGTAATTGATACACATTCTTTATTCATTGGTTTTCTATTTTACAAGAACTGGATTTGCTAACCAGTCAGGATGTTTACATTCACAGATGAATTCAGCAGCTAGGAGCTTATTAAGTTCTACCCTAATGGCCTCCTTGTGATCTTAGGTGAAGCGGCGAAGCTTTTGCTTAACCAGTCTTGCAGTCTTGCTCAAGTCCAAGGAGTGCTCAGCCAGCTCCTGCAGGACACCAGGCATATCAGATGGCTTCCACGAGAATATGTCCGAGGTTTCCTGGAGGAAACTGGTGAGCGCGAGTTCCTATTTGGTGGAGAGGTCGGACCCTAGCAGGGCCATCTTGGTCAGGTCTTCCAGGTTGAGGTAGATCTTCTTGACCTTGGGGTCGGGCTGCAGCATCGTGGGCGTCGGCTCCATCTTTGGCATCATGAGCTAATCCTTGTCCACCTTTTGGGCCTCAGTGAGCATGGCGGTGGCCTTGGCTAAGTACTCCAGGGCTTCAGTGAGCTGCACTGCCTTCGTGTGGCACTTGTATGAAGTCTCAACATCACCGTAGATGGACAGGACACTGTTTGGAGCCGGCATCTTGAGGACGAGGTAGGTGTGGTGTGGGATCGCCATGAACCTCGCCAACATGGGCCTACTAAGGATGGCATGGTAGGAAGTCTTAAAGTTGGCCACTTCGATGGTGAGGTTCTCCGTACGGTAGTTGCCAGGCGTGCCAATGGTGACGGGCAGAACAACTCGACGTATAGGATAGGATCATTTGTCGGGTACGATGTCATAGAAGGGTTCTTCACAGGGCTGGAGCCATTAGAAGTTGAAGTCCTTGTGCTTCAAGGTTTCTGTGAAGATGCTGTTAAGCTCGCTTCTGCCATCAATTAGCACCTTGGGGAGTAGGGCCCGGTCTATGGTCGGACAGACTACCAGCGGTTAGGACCCAGGATTTGGAATGTGCACCCAATGATCTTCCCTGGAGAAGGTTATGGGCTATTATGACCAGCACAGATACTGGACTGGCCATATGGAGAATAAGTGCACCTCTCGCTGGTGCAGCTTCTTCTTGCGGTTACTGCAGAAAGCCTTGGGGCCGCCCACGATGATGTTAGACTGTCGTTCCGGTTGTTGGAGCTCTCCATTCTGGTCGGCGCCGGGCTAGTGGGCGTCTGGGTGTGGCTGCTCGCGGTGCTCCTCTTGGTGTTGGTCGTCGTGGTCGTCGCGTCAGCGGTTCATCGCGACAGCGATCGTCACAGCGATTGTTGCAATCATCACGGTAGCGGTCATCACAGCGATGGTTGCCACGGTCGTCGCGGTCCTCGTGGCGGTGGTAGTCGCGATGGTTGTCGTCCCGGCGCTAGTCGTTGAGGCGGGGTCACTTGTACTCCACCGGGGCGCCGAGCTCTTTCTTGAGGAGTGTGCAGTCCCGAAGATTATGACGCGCGTCCTTATGAAACGGGCACAAAGCATTGAGAGTGTCGTCAAACTCTTCCCGGACGAAGGTGGTTGGCCTAGAGGAGTCGCCTTCAGCAGTGAGGACCTCGGGGGCCCTTTTTCAAAGTCGGGAAGACTCCGGTCGCCCTTGGTGTTTGTCATGGGTCGGCCATTCATAGTCGTCATTCTGGCAATGCTTGCCACCCTGGAACTGTACAATCATTGCCTCCACTATATCTACCTAGTGTTGACAACCTCCATCATTTGCCCGACCATCTTGGGGGCAGTCTCATACAACTTGCAGAACATGGTGCGGTTAATCAGGCTAGAGCGAAAGTACATGATGATGTTGCGGTCCATGATGCCGGCCAGCCTTTTGCTATTCTCAACTAAGCGGTTGGTGTAGTCTTGAATGGTTTTGTTCTTCTGCTGACGGACTTGACCAAGGTTCTCTATGTTACCAGGTCAGCTGTAGGTAGCCTGGTAGTTCTCGGTGAAAGCTCTAGCAAGCTGACCCTAGCTATCAATGCTGTTTGGTGGGAGGTTCTCCAGCCACAGGAGCGGGGTGGGACACATCAGCACCGGAAAGTAGGCGGCCATCTAGACATAGGTGCCATGGGTGGCTTTCACTGTGGTGTTGTACGTCTTGAGCCAGATGGTAATGTCAGAGTGACCATTGTACTTTTCATTGATGGCCGGCTTGAAGGAGGTCGGCCACTCAATAGCCATGAGGCGGGGAGTGAAGGCGACGAAACCATCGATCGTCGTGTCGTCATCGACCTCAAGGTTGTATACAACGGGTGGAGCCTTGTGGCGTGTGCCGTTGTCGTGCCTTGGTGGTGCGTAGGCATCTTTAAGGGTGTCGTACATGCGGTCGTAGTTAGCGTAGTGGCACATCTCATCTTCTTGGCGTTGGCAGTCCTCACGTTTTATGTCCTGGTTGAGTCCTGGAGCGCCGTAGTCACAATCATACTCAGCACGGTGGTGGAGCTCAGCCTCTTCCTGCTCTCGGTGACAAGTGTTGAGGTCGGGGCAGAGGTCGTGGTGGTCGCGCAACTCTTCACAGAAGTCTCGTTGCCAACCTTGTCTGGCACGGTCCTCACCTTCGCCCCTCCTACCACGGTGTCGGTTGTCGTGTTCACAGTCATCATTGGCGGGTGGGTTGGCAGGCTACTTCACCTCTTATTCCTGAATGGGCTCCAGCCAACCTCCCACGCGGTGGTCGTCTCGGTGGTGGCCGGATCTGCTATGCTCGGATTAGCTCTGGGAGTGCCGGGTAGCTGTGGATCGAGAATATGCGTACCGGCTATGGGCATGCTCTTCAATCTGAGCGTTGGCAGCGTGGATACGCGCTCGGATGCGCTGCAGTTACTCCGAGTCTAGAAGGTTTTCCAGGTCAGCGAAAGCAGCCCCCAGGTTGGCCTGGGGTGTGGTGAAGACGTTCTGACCAGCCTGCTTGAGGTCAGCTTGTAGATTGTGAGCATGCGCAAGGCGTCTGCGCCTGACCCTAGTACCATTCTATTCAGTGTTGCCGCCATCGTTGTGTGATGGTCGGCACTGATCGTCTGCTGCCTCCGCGTTGCGGCCTATTTCCTAAGAAGAGGTTTTGCCATCCCTACGTGGCTCATCAGCAGAGACCACGAAGGCTTCATGATTTGGAGTAGAGGAGTTGCTCTCATCGTCACTTCCGTAGGGATTTGGCATCAGGACGAGGCGTGGGACCTGGAACACACCACAGTTCGAAAATTGGGCGGGTTCGGGTGGGTCTCCAAATTGAATCTGGAAGGACTGCGCGAGGTTCGCGGAGAACAGAGTAGCTGAGTTCCTCAAATCGAAGGGGATAAGGGAAGGACCCTGCGCTAACCTGGTTGAGTGTAGCACCACCTTAGAGAGATCTATGCACTCAGCAATAGTGTTGCTGATGCGATCTAGCCTCGTGATCAGGTCGGAGGGCTTGGGTGGGCGGGTCGCAGCTAGGATGTTTGGAATCCTCTCAGGGAGAGATAGATCGCCAACTTGCTGGGCAAGCAGCGTGATGATTCTCGGGTGGAGGTTTTGCTCCGACGAAGTAGATCTGGCAGAACTTGAGATGGTGATGGACGCCAAGTCGACGAAAGACATGGTGGAGTCGAAATCTGCCGGCATGCTCCCGAAGCGGAGCTGGATCGGGTTGGCGAGGAAGTCCTTCATGCTCTTGGGTAAAACAACGCCGGGGCGGGATGCTATCGAGGTCTCTAGGGAGGATCTCACAATCACCCCTACCTGGCACGCCAACTGTCGGATTTATAAGCCCGGCAGTCCACCAGGGGGTTACCCAAGTGGTTGATTTGTAGGTGGAGGCGATTGTGAAACCAAGAACTCGAAGGTGATCACAAGAACACAAGGGACATAAGGGACATAAGGGTTTTAGACAGGTTTGGGCCTCCGAAGAGTAATACCCTACGTCCTGTATAATGGTGGTTTGTATTGCTCGAGAGTTGGTATGGGATCTGTTGGGTTGCGATGCCCTCGAGAGGCTCCCTTAGCCACCTTATATAGGCTGACGACCTAGGGTTACAAGTCGGTTTGAATCTAATCTACTCGGTAGTTACATGGAAGATAATCTGAGTTGGATTCCAATATGTATCTCGCAATATCCGGGCTGATTTGAATCACCTAGCCTCCTTGGCATGTACTCCATGTATCTTCATGTCCTTGGCCCGCACGCCCTGGTCGGGCGGGCCCACATGTTAGGTCCAGTCAGTATCCTGGTCGGTCAGGACCCATGGGGTACCCATATCCCTCAAGATGATAACAACTTCAAGCTCAACTCTTTAGCAGTAGGTGCTAACTTTGTTAGTAACCCAGCATCTGCTATTGAGTCCACACTCATGAAAACAATACAAATGATGATAAACAAGATATGTTGTTGTGTCAATTATTTTTAAGACTAATATTTCTTTGAGATTTGTTTGTTCAAGTAACAAGTGTTAGAAGCAACAATGTCAAGCAAAGAGGGACGATTGGAAAGCCTCTCTACATAGAAGGTGATGATTTGGAGGTGATCAAGATTGGAGGCAATAAGATTAGAAGCACCATGACACTACCAATCTTCTCTAGTGGGATGCTCAAGAGTTTCTAATTGAGTGATGCAACCAAGGAAGAAAACTGCTCAGATCATTGACGCAAAGCGCAGGAGCCTCCTCTGATCCCAACACCTTGTCCAAGGCAAGAATTATGGAGAATACACTTCTTTACCACCATGCTACTCGCTGGTGCAGCAATGGTGACGACCTTGAAGCCAAAGGGTGTGCGACATAATTCCCTAAAGACAACAAGATCAAGATTATCAACATCTCTGGATCGATGTACTAGAAGGTACTATTGTCATCAATATTTTGTGCTACCTCAGAAGAAAAAACAGAATTTTTTGGATATTCAAAAACCCTATTAAGCCTACGTTCCAACGGATCAAGCGGCAAGGCAATCGGATGTTCCTGCAAGCGGTTATGGCTAAATAATTGAAGGTTGTGCGTCCTGAAATTAGTTCTGGAATGTATGCAATGCTGAAATAAAATAGGCATAACTCTCTCATTTAAACTTTGTTTTAGATGAAGACCACTCATTCTAAGGTAATTTCATAAAATTTTCCATAGATCTATATTTCGGTATATGTTCTATTCAGGACGCAGGAGAAAATTCCATGATGAAGAGGTAGCAGCAAGGCGATGAGAACAAGATGGAGGAGATAAAGATGATAACAATGAAGAGGAGCTTGGGTGTAACGCCCGTAAAATTTACCAACTCAAATCACTCGCTAAAAATTCATCTCAAAATTTTTCCGACCATTGAACTCCCAAGAAATCTTTTCCTTCCCGGTGACCCCACCATCCCGGCACCCGATGTCGTCAACCATCTTTTTCCGTTCCCCGCAAATTTCATCGCGTGCCCGTCAAATCCATCACGCGTGTCGGCCGATTCCGCGACTTTCGCCGATCTGCCCCTCCCTTTTTCTTTTCCCTTTTTCCCTTTTCTTTTTCCTCTTTTCCTTTCTCCTTCTTCCTTCTTCCTTCTTCTTCTTCCTTCTTCCTCCTTCCTCTCTCTCCTTCCTTTTTCCTACGCCTCCCCTTTTCCTCCTGGCGCTTAGCACCTAGCGCCTGGCGCCCGGCCGCCCCCCTCATAGCCTCCTGGCCGCGCTGGCCCGCGCCCGGCCCTACCGGCGCGCCGGCCGCGCTGACCCCACGCCCGGCCACCAGCGCCCGCTCGCCCACGCCCGGCCACCCGTGCCAAGCCGCCCACACGCTACCTCGCTCGCCCCACGCTAGGCCGCCCCGCTCGCCCCGTCCCGTCCGTGCCCCGCCCCGCGCCGCGCCCGTCGCTCCAGCGCGTGCCGCGCCATGCGCCGGCGGCGGCGTCGGGCCGCCCACCGGCCGCCACACACCACCCCCCTCCCGGGGCACCTCCCCATGCGGTCGTCGCCCCCTGTGCCCTCCCTCGTCGACTGAGCCGCCCCCACCACCCCCATCCACGAGGACCTCCACTCCAGCACGCCACCGGCCGGAAAGTTCCGGGCAACCATATTGCCTCCCGGCCTCCCACTCGCCCCCCTCTTTGTCGCCTATAAAAGGGCCTCA
>NC_028458.1:23196686-23222801 GCF_000263155.2 Setaria italica | reverse complement strand
TCTCTTAGAGAAGTTTCGCGGATACACCCTTCCACCTTTCAGAAATTTACAAATAGGTCCCTGGTTCTTGCAGTTTAGTCCTAAAACCTTGTTTTAAGCCCCTAACAATCCTTTAACTCGTCATTTCATGCGCCAAACTTCCTCCAATTGATCCCAAATTCGACCATGGCCTCCTCCCATATACTTCTGCTGAGGCATATCCGAATTTCATGAAAATACTCATCCCACCTATTTTCCGTTCGCATTCTCTGTTCGGAGCTCAACGGGTAAAATCTTATTTTCTTTTTAGTTATGGTGTGCTCGTTTGTGTGTGCCGTAGATTGCGGAGTACCCGAGGAGGAGTTCGACTGCTTGCCCGAGCCCGAGGACCAGTACCGTGAGCAGGAGCTCCCGGGGGACTTTGAGAACGGCAAGTCTAATCTCACCCTTTGATGCATATTCATTCCTAGTTTTTCAAACATGACCTACTGGCCTGTTTTACAGAAGTGCATATTGTTTTATTGCAAGACATGGTTGGATAGCCACCCTTGATTGTTATGAATATTCCTTGTTGTCCTATAATTATCTCTAAATATGACTCGCTCTGTTTAGATGATAATTACTGCTAGAATGCTTAGGACCTTGTTACTCAAATTCAATCATGACTACAATGGTTTATTTAGAGAATGAATATGTGAGTGTTTTCAAATGAGAAAATAGGTTTTTGGGTTTACAGGCAAGAAAGGCTTAGATGAGATGGATGGGTGTTTCTTGTGTGAAATGCCGGAATGTTGGGCTCGTACCTTAGTGGTTGAGCAAGGTTGGGAGTTATCCATCTTGTCATGGTTAAGGACCGAGTTGATGTGTCATCTTGCCTAATTCAACCATCATGCAACCACTCGACCGTTGTATGGGCAACGGCTTAGCATAAATCCCACTAGCTAAACTGTTAGTCTTCGGGTGAGCTGGTGAGCAACGGGAGCCATGGAAAAGGAGTAAGATCTTTGTGACTTAGGTCTCGGTTAAGACCTCATTAATAGGTCGTTAACCCCATGATTGCTTCCGTGTGGACTAGTCAGACTTAGCTAAGGTGGGTAATGGCTTTGTTAGGATCCGCACCGACACTAAGGTGATCGTGCTGCAGTACCCTACTTGTGGGAAAAGTGTACAACCTCTGCAGAGTTAAAACCTATCTGGGTAGCTATGTCCACGGCATTGGACAAGTTACGGCTTGGTCACATAACTAACATTTGGAGATGGATGGTTTTTATGGTGTGTGTTGGATTTTGGAAGTGTCCAGCAGTTGTGCCGTGAGCTATAGCGGACGGGGAGTCCGATACCAATAAAAATTGGATCCTTTGTGTAGGGTCAACCCCACTTAATGTTTCGGTTACTAAAGGAAATGCCTTGCGAAAACTCTTTTGAAAATGAACCCTTGCATGTGTTGAAAATCTAGCTTTATTGCACATGAACCTTAACCTCATCCTTTTTATATCCTGTGCATATTCCTGTTGTATCCCCCTCCGTGGATGGGGTTGGACTTGTTGAGTACTTTCGTACTCACTCTTGTTTGTTGCTTCAGAAGAAGACCCGGACTACGTCGCCGAGGATCTCGAGTAGGAGGTCGTGTCTGCACCCAACGCTGCCTGTGGTGTTGGCCTTTTTCAGGATGCTTCCACTGACGCTTAGTTCCGATTGCAGCCCGGAGTCCGACTGGACTGCAATTTGGATTTGTATCGTTATCGGTTTAGTTCTACTTTGGGTGTGGCTTGCCCGCCCGCTCCTTCGGGAGTTGTACGGTTTCTGAACTATCTGTTGAATAAATGTATTATCAGCCTCCTGGGACTGATATTTGGATCACATTTAGTCTCTGCTTATGTGGGGACGCTTCATTGGGCAATGCTTTCATCAAGCCTACATGACCAAATTGAGAAGCTTAGAACAAAATAAAAACCTCCGAAGCATTAGGAAATGAAGACACAACCAGGCTACATTTAATACATGAAAATGTTAGAAGCAAACCACGAAGGATTACAAAAGATGACATCAACCTGCATGTACACTTTGAATTCTCGCACAAAGGACCATGGCTTTGCATGAACATGAGCAAGGTGAGGAGTCTAGCTATATGACTATAACTAAAGCACTTTGCGGGAGGCAACCTGTCTTTTCTTTTTTTATTTATTGTTTATATTAAGATGACAGTCCATATTGTGCTATTCAATTGAAACCATGATGTAACATTGTACCTTTGCTCTAACAAATACTACAAAAACATGTTGTATGCTTTAAATAATACTGAGGGACCACTTTGTTATTTGAACTTGGAAAACTATTAGACCCTTTTTTGTATGATGTTAAAGTTTAGAGTGTTTTTCTTTGTGTCTTTTTAGAGAGAAATATGAAGTATGACACCACCCTTTGATTCTAAACTTGTGGCTAATTAATTTAGGCAAACTTTTATTTTGTTTTATTCCATCTCCATATCATGTCATGTTAGTTTGTTCATCCACCTCATGTTGTATTGCATTTTCATGTTGTTATCAAAACATTTTTGCCCCTAAACCTTCCTATCAACTCCACACACCATCCGACAAAAACCTAGAGCCAACAGAGACAAAAGTGACCTAGGTCGATCGGCCCAGACCACATCAGGCCAATCGGCCTGGGCTATTTTTACCTTTGTTCTGACTAAGACTTTTACCAGAGCCACCCTACGTAATCCAAAAACCATTTAAACACCATCCTTGTTAAGAGCCATCCTAAAACCATAGGTTTTTGCTTTTCATCCAAATGTAAGCCCTTTCTTTTTGTTCTTAAAACCTCCTTAGTTAGAATTTCTATGCTTGACTTCTCTCTTCAAAATTCTTGTCTCAAGTCAAAAAATATAAGATACCTATGAACCGACCCTAAGTCTTGTTAGTTTTGTTGTTGGGGCTTTTTGATGAATGATTTTCTTGTTGACATTGCTTGACTTCTGATGAAGTGGCCAGCCTTACTTCGTCATTCTAAGCCATTCTTTTTTAGTCAACTAATTGCAAAACAACATCGATAGTCTTTTTGACCTTGCTAGCCCATGTTTTTGCTAACCCATTTGCATGTGCATTTGCATTTGTTCCATCATTCATGTGTTAGCTTGACTTTCTCCTAAAACTTTATGATGAATGCTTTCATATCTATGTTAATTCTTGTACGGCATTTTCCTTTTGCAATCTTGTGTAAACGTGATGTTTAGACTAGGTTGCAGACCATCATCATTCAGTTTTATAAACCTTGCTAGCTACTCATTTTATTTTCACATTGCATTGGTTGGTTTATAAGCTTTGCATTGTGCTTTATTTTTTTGGTGCTATAAAGAGTTATTATTATTGGGATAAGCATGGTGTTTGACCTTGATTAACATTTTTTTATGGCTATGGAGAAATTCAGCAACCTAGTTGTAAGCATGGTGCTTAAAACATGGTATAAAGTATAAACATTGTCTTTGTTTATGTTCCTTCTAGTCATTTGCAAGCACCTACACACACGCACACTCACTAGGCCTTTATTTTTCTTGTACTAGGTTAGCTATGTCACAAGTTAAGGTTTTAGTGATGTCTTTGGTTTGTTTGCATCTATTTCTACTCTCGATAGTCACCTGGGGCTAGTATGTGTGCTTGAACTATTTTGCAGGCATGATGAAGGGCTCTCATGAAAAAAAAAGGGAGAAAAAATTGAAGGACAATTAAGGTAACAAGTGTGAAAAAGCATAAAGACAAACTCTAGATGAAGAGCACCAAGATTTCAAGAATCACAAGATGTTACATCTTCTTCATCCATGCCACAAATGCTAAGCATGGGGGAGGACTTGCTTGACAAAAATGGAAATGCCACGTGGAATACAATGATCATGATAGCCATAAGGTGCTTATGGTTCTTCTTCCATGTTAAGCACAATGCTTAAGTATGGGGGAGGCTGCTCTACAAATCATTACAAGCATCGAAAGGACGGTAAATTTTTCCTACACCTTCTCTTTTTCCATCTCTTTTATCATGCCTGTGTATTTAAGTCTTCAACCATAGACTCGATGCAAACTTTGTATATCTCTCGATAATAACATGGCTACTAGGAGTACGGCCTAATTTTTGTTTTCAATAAATAATGATCACTGTTGTTGATGGCTCTTAAGTACCAAATATAGGCCGTCAACTCCTACATAAACACATAAATAATTAGCATCAGCAGTAGTGGTAGGAGTTATTACTAACGAATTCCACAAGTGTTGGTGAATTTTTATATGTAGGTCCATTAAGAGAGAAAACACACCTCAAGAGTAAGGAAACACACTCTCAACCAATCAGGAGCAAGCACACGGATCCATGGGCCCACAACCAGAAGGAAACCAACTACATTCACCGCCAAGCACCCTGTACCCACAAGAGGACCCACAGGGCAGCAACCCAGAGCAAAGGTGGCGCTGTTGCTGGGGAACGATTGCTGTTTATCTACGAACCTAGTGGTCCTCATATCTTTTTGCTTTTCTTTGTTTCTACCTTAACCCCCGCTATCCATGGAAGGTTATCCTTGTACACACCTTTCGACCCTTCGGAGTGAGTCTTTAGAGCCATCCTTTCAGGATCCCAATTCCTCACCCGGCTACGAGATTCATCTCTCACACATAGCGCTAGTTCAGGAAAATTTCTTCTCGGGGTTAAGCTATGAGAACCCCTAGCATCACTTATGGAAGTTCGAGCACTTGTGTTCTTGGCAGAGAATATCCGCCCTGACACAAGATGCCCTTAAGAGGAAACTTTTCCCATTTTCCCTCTCAAGGAAAGCGAGAAGGTTATACCTTCGTTTAGAGGAGAGTGTGATCAATAATTGGGAAGAACTGAGGGATAGATTTTGCTTCTCCCTCTTTTCTCTATCTCGCATCGCTTCTTTGTGAGTAAAGATCCTTAGCTTCAAGCAACAAGAGGAGGAATTGCTAGGTATAGCATGGGCTCGTTTCTCCGCTCTCACGGAAATTTGCCTAGTCTTATCCATACCCAACCACGTGTTGCTTCAACACTTCCGGTTAGGATTATTGGAAGACATTGGCCTGCAACTTGATGCCCTCTCCGAAGGCTCGTTTTTGCTTAAGGATCCTACAAAAGGGAAGGAAATCTAGGAGCATATCCGAGAAACTACTCCCCCGGTCGATCTGCATGACGACACCCCATCGGGAGGAGAGCACATTAAGCAAACCGAGGACTATCTTCAGCCGAGTTCAAGCTTTCATCTTGACTATATTTAAAATTATGCTGAAAATACCTCTCCTAAATAGCAGGAATCTTGGGGAAAGAGCGCCTCGAGCGAATCCTACCCCCAGATTCCCTTACGGTGCTTCCTTCTGAACTTTCCTCGAGACCATGTCTTGAGGGAGGTTGAGGAATGAGTGGTTAAAATAGGAGGATCGTTCTTAATGACTCATTTGTTTCAACCACAACTTCCTGGAAGAGGTACCGTAAGAAAACCCATCATGTTTCCGTGTCACGGTAACATCCAAGGTGTTTCGTATACACCAAGGAATATGCTCTCACATTGACCACCGTATCATAGTCTTTAGGACTCATCCTTTTTGTCAAGGGATCATAGGGGCCATGCCGATCAAAATGAGTGAACCAAACTCACACCCTTATCCTCGATTACCGATCGATGCCAATCAAATCAACTGATTTAAAACTCACATCGCAATCCTTGATTTTGATTGATGCCCAATAGAAGTTATGTGCACCCTTCATATCAAATGAACTTCTATTGGAAGCTTAGGATGGATTGCTTTGCCAGCACACTCATCTTTGATGAAACACGAAGCTCTCTACCTAAGGAGGGGATCAGTTGAAAGAAACTCATTTCCCTCACGAGTCAAACTTGGATCGTTCTTTTGGCCCACAGAGTTACACATCCTCTTTCATTATGGGGTCATGAACGTTCTTGAGTTGTTTTATCTGAAGATCAAGCCACTCATTCCATGAGCATGAAGATTCATCCTGATTCATCACAAGGTTCATGCTCATCTTAGATATCTCCGAGATCTACCGATTGTTGCGCTAAGGCACTACGAGTCGTACGATTGTCTTAGGGTTTCCCATCATAGATCATCTTAGATATCTCCGAGATCTACCTATAATTTTGCTAAAGCACTACGAGTACAATTGTCTTAGAGTTTCCCATCATAGACGCCCTTAGGATGGTTGTATATGGTTCTGGGGCTCGTAGTTGTTTTTTGCTCATCCATCTCAATTGGCGGAGCAAGGTGGACGCACATGTGGTTGAGCAAGGGATCACTAGGAGATGCCCAAGATCATAAGCCTCCTTTGATATTTAAATGATTTAATTTTATAAGCAAAGTTTATCCTTCGAGTATTCTCGGGACACTAACCTTACAGGTTACGAGTGGCTACATTAAGGACGGAGAGAAGAGAGGGAGGAAATGCATCGAGAGAACGACATCACCACCGCAAGCACAATGCACATCATCATCGCAACATCGCCACAAGGGGCAATCATACCCCGCAAGATCCGTTAGACTAGATAGAAGACCCTAGCCAGTTCACTGCCGATCCATGGATTGATGAACCTTGGATGAATACTCTATGGAAAAAGCTATGATGATCTGTGCGCTAGCGGTTCACAAACTAGCGCGCTAACCACCGCCAACAACCTTTTCTAGCGTCATTGCCGGGGATCGGCAACTCGAACCCTGGGGCAATCTATCTAATTTTTCTAATTTTTCGGACTAACCCTAATTTTTCTAGTGCATATATCATGTTTTTCTTGTTTGCGTCCTTGAAAGCAGGTAAATACTAAACGCCAGATGATCAAACATAGACTTCATCAAGTCCCAATTCACTCTGATAAGACGATAACAACATCAAGCTCAACTCTTTAGCAGTAGGTGCTAACTCTGTTAGTGGCCCAGCATCTGCTGTTGAGTTCACATTGATGAAAACAATACAAATGATAATAAATAAGGTATGCCGCTGTGCCAGTTATTTTTAAGACTAATGTTTCTTGAAGATTTGTTTGTTCAAGTAATAGGTGTTGGAAGTAACCATGTCAAACAAAAGAGGGACGACAAGATTGAAGGCAACAAGATTAGAAGCACCATGACACTACCAATCTTCTCCAGTGGGATGCTTAAGAGTTTCTAATTGAGTGATGCAAACAAGGAAGAAAACTGCTCAGATCGTCAACACAAACGCAGGAGCCTCATCTGATCCCGACACCTTGGCTAAAGCAAGAATTATGGAGAAGACGCATCATTACCACCATGCTACTCTCTGGTGCAGTAATGGTGATGCGACCTTGAAGCAAAAGGGTGCGCGACATAATACCCTAAAAATAACAAGATCAAGATTATTAACATCTCTGTATCAATGAAGAAAATACTGTGGTCATCGAGGGCTGCCTTATAAGAAAACAACATAATGGGATTGTGTTAGCCAACGGACAATGGGCATAGGCGGCTAGCAGGAGCTGAGTGCTTGAGCATGTCAGGTGGGACCTAGCTGCCAGCCTATGTACCAGCGCGGTCCCACCGCCTGTCAGCGATAAACCCCTTGGGGAGAGGGGATTCTAGTCTAGGGATAACGAAGACAGCCGAGGGAGCGGAAACGAGCACCGAAGAGGGGAAAAGCGCACCAAGGCAACGAAGGGAAAGATGGCGGCTCGGCGTGGGCGCGAGTGGGACGGGGACGAGCTGGGCGGCCCGCCGCCGACGCCGCTCGCCGCGCCCGTCGTCTGCCTCCTGCGCTCCTCAGGGGAACTCGCCGCCGGTGCCTTCGTCGGCTCGCTCGTCGGATACGGTACTGCCTTCTATTCCCAAATCTCATCGGCCGTTCGAATTCGGGGACCCCCTACCTCCGCCCTTAGCGGTTTTTCAAATTAGCTATAGGACAGCACGGTCGTCGGGCTCGGCTAGTTAGTCTGGGGGTGTTAGCTGCGCGCCGTGCCTCTGCTGATTTGCTGTGAGAAAATTAGCTATCGTCGCTATAAATTGGGCTCGATGTGTGGAAGACTAGGACGGGAGGGGAATGCCATTGCTATTATTCTACCTTGAAACTTTTGCTCCAATCATTAATTGAAATATGAGGGTTCGATAGACCTTAAGCAATCACAACTTTGTCATATGAGGGTCTTTTTGATTTTTGTAGTAGTGTGTGCTTGGGATTTGTTGTCCACACCACACTGGAGAATCCTAACAGGGAGTGTGTTGTTAACACGGTTCAGAAGAGGAGGACAGTTTGTTGGACATGAGGTTACTACAAGATTGGTGATGACACATTTCACTAAAAGAGATATAGTGGGCCTTGGCCAGTTCAAGTAGCCTCACCTCAACATCAATTTTGGAGCTCGCCTCCATGCTTTTTATGGGTTAATGAAAATGGGGTCCTTAGTTTCCTAGGGAAGTAATAGCCAACTGCCAAACTGAGTATGGAAGAATAAAAAAATACTGAATCTTCTTTTTCTGAAAATATAACATTAGAGGAAATAGAATTATTCTAGTGTATCAGGACTTAGCTGAAATGAAAAAATGAGTTGGTAGTTTGGCGCTTGTAGAAACTCTGAGCACTTTACATCTCCTGTTCTACATACTCAGCGAAGCTTCACTTTTCTTGTGACCCTCTTTCATTCCACTAGTCTAGCGTTCTGTTAGATTTTACAGTTATTTGTATTATTTGATTTCTTTTCCAGGGAAAGGTTTGATCATGAATCAAGGTATGAAGGCATCACTCAGCAATGCTGGATCATCTGCCAAGGTTAGTCGATCCTAATGTTCACGGAAATATTTTGGATGTAGAAAGTTCAGTATCCTTTCATCGGGAAGATTTCTAATATGATCTCTTTTTGTTTTATCTTTTATTAGACTTTTGCAGCTCTTGCTGGTGTCCAAAGTTTCATCATGTGCTTGTTGAGAAGACTGCGAGGGAAAGATGACAGTCAGTACTTCACTTAATGTTATTACTTTGCTACCATATAAAGATTCAAGTGTGCATTCTCAACGAAATACTATCCATTGCAGTGATTAATGCTGGTATGGCTGGTTGCTGTACAGGCCTTGCTTTGAGCTTTCCAGGTACAACTATGTGCAACCTATCTAGTAATTTTTTAATTTTATCTTCTTGAAAATTGCATTGTCATTCTTACTTTTTTTAACTACAAACAATGCAATTGATGCTGGATGATATATGTGTACTTCTTTTAGCTGATCTGGGTGATGTTAAATCTATTTATGTTTTCTTGTATCTACTGTTCGAGTTACCATTGAGTTAATTTCTGAGATGTAGTTGCTGTCCTCACACTTTTGGCATTTTTTTTGTACAAGAATATTATTACTTTTTTCCTTTGGGATACATGGGGTCATGGGGACATTTTAAAATGTCTATTTTAGTTCCATGTGGAACCACAGAAAATTGCAGTGTTTAGAGCATTCATTAGGTGCTTTAGTTGTTTTACCATCAATTTCCTCTTATGTTCCTATAGGTATGGAAAAATGAATGTCTAGGCAATTGTTGATAGAATAACAAACTTGTTAAGTGAACATGCTTGCAAGACTACTTGTGCTGTTCTGTTCTTGTTCTTCAAACTCAAACATTCCTGAGACTATTTTGAAATTGTTTTCGGTTGGTTTGAAGTTTGCATTGCAGCTAGATCAGCATGCAAATTAATCTAAAAACCTGTAGAATAGAAGTAGAGAACTATACCCATTTTGAGCCTGTCAAGTCGATTCAAATTATTGCAGAAGTTCTATACTGAAATCTTACGAAGCTTACATGTCTGCAAATGCTTGCATTTTATATCCCTGGGAGTCAGGGACTATTGGTATGGTATGATTATGAACTTGCTGTACTGTCCTTGTTCTTTAAATGCTGAATCATCTATGCAAAATTTGAAGTTAAATGATCTGCCAAGCCCCTGTTTATATTTCTAACAAAGCTGTAAAGATTAAAGCAGCCAGCAAGCCTTGCTACAGTAGCTGTGGCCTCTGCAGCCAGCAAAGCTGAGCAGGAGCATGTGTCACACTAACCCCATCTAGGATGATGTTCTTGATTTAGCTCTTACGGAAAACTTTTCAGTTTGAAGTATTATCTTTATTAGGTTGGTATATCTACTGCTGTAAAATCAGGTTGTTGTCTGTGCTGTAGTTCACTCATAATGACAAATTGTCAAGCAATTTTTTAGAAAGCACGTGATGTTAATAACTAATATGTTGATGCACTTCTCTAGCATACATCAACATGAATATAAGCCATAAATGCCGTGCTTGTACAATGTCCACAGGGACATTTTCTTCAGAAAAACGCATTAGAAGAGAAAATTAAAAAAGAATAAACAATATCAAATAAGTTTGTTTATCTACCTTTCTGTTGGTGGTCACCGGGAAAGTGTTTCTTTGTCGAGTGTGTCTCTGAGCAAATAAACATGCATGATAGGGCCAACCATTCATGAAATTAACTCTAGGGCACCATCGATGTGTGGATATTCCTGTTGCATACCCTAAAATACTTGATAACCTTTGTCTTGAAACTTGTTTGGATGCTATTGAACCTGTATGTTTTTAAGATGCCCTGGACTTTGATTTGACATCTAAACTGGTTTGGAATCAAACAGTAAACTGGGCTTTTGTGCCTCTCGCATCCTAGTGGCTTTAATGGCAGTGTGCTCTTTGAAATTGCCTTGTTTCTGTTGTGTTCATCTAACACTTGCGGTCTCTTAGTACCAGTACTATTTAAATCGTTATCATATACATAATGACATCTAGGTGAAGTTTTCTTTTAGTTATTTTAAGAAAGAAACTATTTACCCTTTTTCTTTTGCTTTGGGCTTTGTCATGTTCAGGTCTATGGTAGTGCTTAGGTAGTACTCTAAATAAGATTGGGCACAACAGAGATTGGTACCATTTGCATGAATTCAGCTTAAGCTCTGCTCTTTCAATTGAAATAAACAGACACAGACAGGTTTGTCCTTGAAGAAAGAAATCAAGGGTAGCCTGATTTTTAACATGCCAACACGAATTGAAGCTGTGTGGGACACCCCAATCCAAACTGAAGAAAAAACAAAGAGCACAAAGGGAGAACAGTGATATGGGTATTTTAACCTCATTAGCTACAGCTAATGTCCTGTATCCTTTTGAACTTCATCAATATAATGCAACTACTTCTGTAGCTCGGGCATGATAGCTATTTAGACATTCAATCAGAACAAGTCAGCAGACATTATCTTCATTATTCGTACTGAATAGTAACATTAAACAACAAGTTGGACTTGACAGATGCTTTTGATCTTATAGTATGATTGGTGCGACAAACAAAGCCACCCTTGAATAATAAGTTCTGGTTAAAAGGGTACCCCCAGGTTCATTCTCACATGTTGTGGCTGTTACATTTTACCCATTTAAAGGTCAATTTGGAAATGCACATTTCTGGAGCTATTAATTGTAAGATGCATCAACTATGTCTCCCACCATTAATGCTTCAACCTTTCTGTTAAACTAGGTGCGCCCCAAGCAATGTTCCACAGCTGTGTCACCTTCGCAGCATTCTCATGCATAATGGATGGGCTCAACAAGCAGCAGGCTGCAATGGCGCTCACACTTGACGGAAAATCTCCATCCGCCAAGAGTCCAGAGGCTGGTGTTCTCCCACCATTCACTCTCCCCCCACTTCTGGATGCTTCGGACGCTTTAGCTTCATTCTGCCAGACCCTTGTTAAGCCCAATCACTAGGCTTTGCTGAAGTCTGATCCCCAAAAGAGAAGAGCTCCATAGGTTCTCTATGTGCGCTTCTTTAGCATTCTGAATTTCTGGCCAGTGATGTAGCTCCATTTCGGTGTTGAACTTGGTTGGGTTTGGTAACTATAGTGGTGCAATAGCGGCAATTTTTGTATCTAGTATCCATGATGGTGCATTTGTAAGGCGCATTGAAGAGATAATTACTATATCCAGTGCTTAGGCTCTGTTGCGATGTCAACCTCTTGTGCTGTCCTCTGCATCAATACCAGTCAGATCCAGCTAAGTCTCATGTTAAACAAATCATGCAACCATTATCCTGATCAGACCTATCAAAGGTACATGCATTCAGTGACTCACCCATTGAGCTTTGTGGAAGAGGGATGCGCTGAAGAGCTGTTCAAGTTGACTTGCCATCACTGCTCACTCACCACAAGTGCTGATAGAGTTAAGAGTCAAGACTATAATTCTATCCCCAAGTGCATGAAATAATTGTGGAATCAGTCAGCCGTCCAGTGGAGGCCGTTCCCTGCCCAGTGCCCACCCTGCTTTCTCCACCACGAGCTGCTTTCTCACCCTCCACTTGGGAGAAGCCTGCTTGGGGTGCCAGGTGCTACGGTGCCACTCGGGCAGAGCCCAGACATCCATACCATTTCAAGCGAATCAGATCATCTGCCTTTGATCCCTCTACTTTTGAGTCAATGCTGTGTGGACCCAAATATGATGGGGCCCGCATGGAAGTGGCTCAAAGGTAGAGGTTCAAAGTTAGAGGAACCTCTTTCAAGAAGCTAAATCTTTGCGTAGCTTTGCTTGCCTTGCCCTGACCCTGAGGAGCTGAGTTGAAACTTGAGATGGAAGAGAATATTCTGAACCAGTTGCAGCGTGACACGTCTACCTGCATCAAAGGTGCTCAAGGGCCCGTTTTTCGTTGTAGCTTTGCTGCGTGCCATCATTACTATTCTATGCCTATAATTTGCTTTACTTTTTTTTGCGAGTATAATTTGCTTTATTTAGCTACCTATAACCACTCAACATAAAATCCTTCTGAGCTCATGGCAGTAGTTATCTAATACATTCCTTATATTTGCATTCTTATTTCCTCTGTGATACTTTCATGAATTGTACATACGCATAAAGTCTCTTTTTGCACCGTAGCACATAGTCATGGAGATGCTACCCGAATCATCCCAACTCTCACATTTAAATGGACAGATGGGAGCACGTAGGACCAAAGCTGGCCGCCGGAGGCCGGATCTGTGCCTCCCTTAGCCGGATCTGTTCTACCACCTCTGGATTTGCGCTTCCCGGCTGGGGACGCGTCCTCTCCCATTATCGACTCTTGCAGTTGCCTTGATGGATTGAGGGCGCGGCCTGGGGGCACCTGGGAGTTGTACTCGTGATGGGTGCTGGCATGGTGCCGCCGTTACGCCAATAGCTAGTGGCCACCACCTCGGCAGGCGAGCGGCCCCGTGGCCCCCTCTATTTTCATGAAACGGTAGGGAAGGTCCCTACCGGATCTTTTTGATTTTATAAATAAAAGGAATATGAACAAGGCCTTAGGCCCAAATGGAAAGAGAGAAGAGGAATATATACATGTATCCCATGCCAAGAGGGTGTGTGCACCCTTTCAAGAGCACACGGCAAACCTATCCTACCGCCGGCAGGGGTGGCTAGCCGGTAGGCGGTCCTAATTGGTGGTGTGGTGGTGTGGGTCTGCTCGATCTCGTGTCGCATGGCTGCCTCAGTTGGTTTGGTGTCGGCGGTGTGTTCAGGGAACAGGGTACGGACAAAAGTCTAGTCCGTTTGCCGGCAGATGACGGCGACACCCCTAAGCGCCTCTTACATTCTTGGAGGCATCATTCGTTCCCCTCTTCCCTCCTCTTTGCCGAGGTGCGAGTTGCCGCTACTGGCGCTTCTAGGACCGTGGGGTGGCAGCGGGTGTGTTCATCATCAACCATCCATGGGGAGATGCTTCTTCTCAACCAACCTTCGCTTTACTTTACCCACCATTACTTTGGTCGTCTAGGTTGCTCTTGTCTTGATCGATGCTTTGCTACCTCGGTCGTGTTATGTGGGTAGATGCTTTGCCACCGATACTTTGTTTGGGTGGATACTTTGTCGCCGTGGTTCTTTAGCTCTAATGGATGCTTTGCCGCCATGGTTCTGCTACTTTGGCGGATGCTTTGCCACTATGGTCGTGCTGGTTGATCTCGTTGGGTGGATGTTTTGCCACCGTTGAGGTGTTGGCAACCTATCCTAGGTTGTTTAGGTTTGTGGGTTTGGATGTGTTTCCTTCCCCCCACCTTTCTTGCTGGTCTTTTTTCATGTTGGATCGCCTACCACTAGCTTGGTGGTGCTCCGTAACCACCTTAATAGCCTCTGCCTATTAAAGTTTTCTAATGGTTGTATTGCTCTTCCTCTTAATGAAATATGTGATAAAGCACGGTCGCAAAGCAGTTGCACATTTTTTATCTAGAGCTGTGTGGATGAAGCTCGCGAGAAGGTACCAGTAGATGGCCCGTAATATATTGTTCCTAATAAATCTCAAAAGCTCATTCAAAACAAGGAAAAATTCCCTACATACCACCTATACTTCTAAGTTATATTACTGTTTTAGCACAATGCATGGCCGGGATCAGCCTTGGATCAACACAAGGATAGGGAAGCAATCTTGATGCTCCATAGGTAGGTCGGCGTATAGGCACATCTCGAGATATATATTGTGGCATAACGACATGTAATGCGGAGCACCCCGGAGGTGGTTGTCGAAGATCTAACTAGAGTTTGGTTGGGTACAACCTTGTGGTGGAGTAAGAGAGATCAGCGACGCCTAAGCTGAACAGGGTGGAACATCATTGACCTTATGCTAAGTATATGCGGAGTTTCAGCCTTGGTTTGGGAGTTTATCAGAGAAGTATCAACCACTGTGGTCTGTGCTGTCCCCTGTACCATACGGCATGCAGTTAGTCAGTTCCAAAGTCGCTTTGCACGTTCTGACATTTTAGGAGTCATTTGGAAGAGCTTCTCCCGAAATGGTTTTACTAGTGAAATCAAAGCTGGTGAAGCTAATAATAGTGACTTTACCCAGCTTCTAGTTCATTTTAGTCTCAGCTTACAAAATGACTTCACACTACAGTGCCTCGTCGTGTGCAAAACAGGTGAAGCTGAAGTCGAAATGAGCCCCTCCCAGTTTAAAACAGGGCCTTAGATAAACCTCACATGAAAGTTGAAGAAGACATATAAACATGGTCTGCCATTATCACCTTTATCCACATCTTACAAGACTCGCTTATTCTT
The DNA here is from genome assembly GCF_000263155.2 of Setaria italica. Lineage (NCBI taxonomy): Eukaryota > Viridiplantae > Streptophyta > Magnoliopsida > Poales > Poaceae > Setaria > Setaria italica. The sequence continues at coordinate 23,207,772 of NC_028458.1, read as the reverse complement.
TCATTTTAGTTTGGCACGCTTGTAGAAGGCAGCCACCCCACCAAGAAGAGCCTGTTCATGTTGACCTTCCATGACTGCTAACACACTACTGAGGTAGGTGAAGAGCGTATCGGAGACCGCAGTGCATCAAATAATTGTAGAATCAATGATCTGCCTGTCTGATCTTGACCCCTATACCAGTGGAGGCCGTTCTCCGCCGACCATGTGTTGCTTTCTGACACTGTTCCAAGGTACACTGGGCCAAAACACACGGATAACAGATATCCATACCATACCATTTAAAGAAGGAAAATATCCTACTGTCAGTCCTGTTGCAGCATGACACGTTGCATCAAAAAGTGCACAAGGGACTGTTTATGCATGGCTTTAAGCCATTGTTTCTCTTTTCTCCTTCTACTTTTGAATGAAACAATCAAGGTGGACGCACGCAAATTCCATATCCATGTTTTTTCCATGTTCCTTATTGTCACTCACTACTAGGGAAATGGTCTTCTGTACCGGTTGGGAACCACTTTAGTACCGGTTGCGTAACTGATATTGCTAGTTTGGTACTAAAGGGACCTTTAGTACCGGTTGAAATAACCGGTACTAAAGAGGTATTAAAAAAATTGAAATCCCGCTGCCGGCCCCGCCCTCCACGGCCCCCGCCCTGCCGCAGGCCCCTGCCACCCCCGCCGGCTCCCGCCCTTCCGCCGCCCCCTCCCTCCCACGGCCCCCGTCCCAACCCCCGCCGCCGCTCCCACAACCCCTGCCCGCCAGCCCGCCACCAATCCTGCCACCCGCCATTGCCGCCGCCGCCTCACCTTGCCCTGCCGCTGCTCCTCACTGCCATGGAGGGGGGAAGGGAGAGGAGACAGAGAAGGAGAGGAAGGGGGTGCTGACAGAGAGAGAGAAAGAGAGAGAGAGAGATAGAGAGAGAGATAGAAGGATAGGACTGCCGCCGGGTAGGGGGGGAAGGAGATGGATAAGGTGGCGGACGGGAACTCTTTATACCGGGTGGGAGCCCCACCCGGTACTAAATATCATCCATTAGTACCAGGTGGAGCTTGCACCTGGTACTAATATGCCTTTAGTACCGGGTGGAGCCCTTTACCGGTACTAAAGGGGGTCACGGGTCGCCTCTAGAGCACTAGCCGTTAGACCCGGTGCTAATACTTATATTAGTACCGAGTCCAATTGCAACTAGCACTAAGATGCTGATCGAAAGGCCCTTTTCCCCAATAATGACTCTAGGTTACCGCCATCTGTAGCTTGCGGATAGTCCTGATGGCTCGGGCCTTCCCCTGAACCAGATGTCTGAACAAATGTAGCCTGGTTTCTAAACGTTCAAAACACATCTAGTCAAACATAGATCCTCTCACCATCTTTCGACAACAACGGTTCGTGATTAAAGCATAAATCATATGTCCTGCTCCGCTCCTCTACACTGGAGCGCAATAGAGATTTATGGATCCACAGCTGCGATGATTTCCATTGTTGCTGATAGAGGTCCCCATTCCACACAGCATGTATGATTTGTTGGTCAGGCCTTACCGTGCCACCTACTTCCACTTTGTGCTATTTTTATCTGATTTCTTAATTTCCTCAAAAATTGGGTCAATTGTAGATATCACTATCTTGTTTGTAACAAACATGAGACTTGCTCACATGTCCCTATCCTACTAACCAACGACTTCGTCGGTGACCCTTGTCGTTGCCGGAGACCACAATTTGCCTGCCACCTACCCAAAGGGCAGAACCTTAACCTATGTGTTCTAAGCACCAGGCCGTATCATGTTGTATCGATGGGTGCAAAACTGCAAATGGATTATAAGGACCTGATACAATGCTTTACATATTTGTTATATTCGTATTGTAAAATGAATTTGATATGAACTTGAATACTCTCGAGTATAAATATAAATTAGATTGTTCGAAACTTAATTTCAATATTATACACCTTTAATGATAAAAATATTTTTTCTAAGTTCTAAAACTAAAGAACATCTTCTATTTATGAACCAAAACACATAAAAACTAATATTTTAAACAAGTAGCAGGTTAATATTTTTATATTTATGAGTTATTATTGCGATCAAATACTGACTTAATATTTGAATCAAATATCAAGCTAAGTAAATCAAAGATATAGCGTAATTAATATTTAACTTTTTTCTACTTTCAAAATTATATTTTTTCCGTTTACAATCTGAATAAAAGTAAAAAAAATAATGTTTTGGCTAAATATTAGCGTAATATTTTAAGAAAGGATTGAGTTAGATGAATAAAAATATATGAACTTAATAGTTCAATCTATTTCTCAATTATATTGTATTTCTCTTTCAAATATTATTATGAGTATCAAGGTGTCAATTATATTTCGTTTTTTCAGATACACATAATCCAGATTCATTGTCATTTACTTTCACTTTCCACATCCATATCCTATTTGAAAAACAAATACAAACTATTTTTACAATTGTTGTTTTGTCAGATGTCCGATCGGTTACTGTGGTTCTCCGTATCCAATTTCCATCCCTAATGATTGCCATGTCATAATTAACGTATACTCCCTCCCTTCCTGTATACTTCCTCCCTTCGTGTTTATAAGATGCACATGTGTATATCAAGATTCAAATTTTACAATCTTTGACCAATAATTCACCTAATTTTTTTATTTTTGTAATACAAATTTGACACTGTTGGATTTGTAATCAAATGAACAACCCTCCAATAATTATAAGTTTATAACCATAAATAATATAATATAAGATAAATGAATAGTTAAAGTCTAATTTGGAAGACCATACCATACTATACCATACCTTATAAACAGAACAAAGGAAGTTCGTTTCGTGAGACTCACCACAAACTATTTAACATTTCTTCTGTGTTTTCTTAGATGGCCATGAGGGTTATTTTTTTCATAATTATTTTTTCGCTAATAGCTGAGTTTTCTGTAGTTTTAATTGGGAAATAAATTAGAAATTAACATTTCCCAAAAGAAACTGTCTGCCATTCAGTAAATGTCATGCAAGCTCGATATTGCGGTGTTGGTGCGCCGAGTTGACTACGGATCCTTGTCTCCATCAATGTTTCTAGCGTATCATAGAGATGACTGCATCATGTTAGGTTGTTTTGATTTATTTTGGCAAAAGTTTTTTTCTCGTACATTCTCAATTAGTCGGACACCATCTCATACTGTGCCTTTGTATCTTCAATTCTGTTTCCTTTTACAACTCTTCGTATTGGGACACGTTTTATATCATCTATTCATACATGTTCCTTCATAAAGGATTAGGTGATAAGCTTTTGCCGGAGAAAAGTGATGGCTCGAAATCTTCCCGACCCAGGTTAGGCTCTAGGCATATGCTATTGCGCGGTCCATGAGACCATTATCGCAAACAAACCACATGGTTTCGCCCCACTGCCACTGGGATGCTGCATCATCCAGCCACTCCCCCACAACTCAGCACACTTTTTCAGACAGCGATTGCAGCCTCCAAACTGTCGTCGCCGTGACACCTAACGGCCGCCACCGCTGGAGATAAGCCCATAGATATCACCAAAACAAGACCAGAAACCCACGGCATGGTGACCACTGCCCACCCCCAATAAGTCCAGCTCCTACCTATAAATACACATGTATATCCGGCATCTGCACAGCAGCCTCTCTACCCACAAACAACCTGAGAAAGAACAGCACCCTGCTCTGTCTCACCTCATTGGTTTCGGACCAAGATGACCTCCATGGGGTTCAGCTATGCGCAGATCCACGTGAGGCAAGAGAGGTGCAGGATGAAGAGCCTGCAGGCCGAAGAGAAAGAGAAGAAGGCCAAGGAAGCCGCAGGTGGAGGAGATGATGAAGTGGGTAACAAGAGACCCACGGGTGAAGACGACAAGGCCTCCGTCGGCGGCTGCGCATGGGCAAGCGGGAAGGTGCACCCCTGTGCCGGGACGGCGGCTCCACCACCGCCAAATTAAATGGTGGCGGCCGGTGAGGTTGTGCGGAGGGTTGGGAATGGAAGTCGAGTTTAGTTTGATCTTGTGTTCCTTTTGTTTTCGTGTCTTAGTTTTTTCTTTGCTGTCTTGAAAGGGAATAAAGCTGGTGTTCAGTGATTGCGTCTAACTGTATGTTCTGTCCATGTATATAACAATTCTTCTGTTTCGGTTCAAACAGTGTCACAGGATCTCCCAAATGACAACCTTAATTTCGTGTCTCACATACATATATAAAACTCAGTATAATTACAATAATACTGTTAAAGTGCTTTTTAAAGGAAGTTGGATAATGGATACGTATAGCTTAATTGACCTCAATATAATTTTATAGTAAAGCATGTGGACTCCATGTACGGTAAAGATGGAACTCGATACCGACCATAAACATAGTACAGGTGGCGACACTTGCATAAAACATCCACACTTAACCCTATACATAGATGCACGTAGCTCTACCTCTATGAGCACCTTCGAGAGACTGAGCCGACATATCCTTAAGATTAGCAAAGTCACCACTAGCACCTCGCTATCGATAGGCACATAGCCTACACCTGAAAGAATAATAAGAATAGTGCCAGTTAAATCCTGAACTAAATCTAGAAAAATACGAGCACTAGTGCCAAGTTAAGGATTCGAACCATGTTCCACCACAATGCTCAACAAGATTATGGTGCGACAGACAGTGTGAACTAAGGGAATTTAAATTCTATTCTATGATGGACAATGTGATTATGGGTCGTCTAGTCCTTCTGCATACTATTTTCTAAGGTAGGATGGACGGTGTGATGATGTTCGATATACACGAATGTAACACTACTCCTACGAGCACCTCGGAGAGACTGAGAAGACATATTTTGAGATAATAGCGCCCGTTAAATTCTGAAATAAATTTAGGAAAGTATGAGCACCAGTGCCGAGTTGAGAACTAAGAATTCTGTTTGGAAGGTTCCACCATGCTCCACAAGATCATCAGTGCGACGGACAGTGTGGAACTAAGGGAACAACACTTGAATTCATTCCCTCTAATTCTATTCTATGATGGACAGTGTAATGATGTTTTATATTTTATACGAACGTAATTCTACCCCTAGGAGAATCTTCAAGAGACTGAGGCAGTATATCGCGAGATTTATGAAGTCATCATAAGCACCTCACTATCGACGGGAACGTCACCTACCATTGAAAAATAGCACTGGTCGGCACGTTCCACCACAACGTACCTTACCAGCTAAGCTACGCTTCGTTGTTCACGATGTTCTATAATTCTGTCTGTATATAAAGAGATATTTTCTCCAACACTTTCTTTTTATTATGTAGCCAACAATTATAGTGTATTCATTCACTACTACTCCATCCCTTAAAAAAATGTAGGTCATCTTGACTTTTCTAAATATATAGATTTTCCTATACATCTAAATATAGAGTTATGTTTAGATACATAGTAAAATCTATGTATATAGAAAACTAACACGACCTACATTTTGATATGGAGGTAGTATAAAACAATGAAAAATGAAAAATGAGTTTGCAGGGGATTGCATTATTGACAATTGCCAAAACTATAGGGAATGATGAAGCACGTTGGCCACTAAGGGAAAAAAATACTAATGGTACTGACACTATTAGCAACTTGTGAAAAGAAACTATAGGGAAAGATGAGAACTCTTTGTAGCGATAATTTTTGCCTAATCTGTGGTGGGGGAAGGCACACAAATAAAAACATAAGAATTGTGTCAGACGTAAAGGGAATCGTGCCATAACTACTTTTGTCTACGATATATGCTAATGCAACGTGACTCCCCTTACCCATCCGCAGAAACGATATAACTAATTCATTCTGATAAACGAAGATAAAAACAACAAAATTAACGATGCAAAATTACATTTCTGGAATGATTTCTCAGCAGGACACCTTCCAGGATTGCAAAAGCCGTTGATTAATTTGCAACGTGAGGGCGAGGGTCCTCTGATGACTTTATGGGAACAAATAATATTGTACTTCATTGTTGTGGAGTAGTATAGCTTTACAACGAATTGTTGTGGCCTATGGTCGTCCATTTTGGTAATATATTGTTAAGAATGCTAGTGTCATACCTACCATACCTGGGTAGAGTCCACTATTAAGTTGGTGGTGTGCTTTGTTGCCCCATGGCTTTAGAAAAGCTAGCTAACTTCTCTAGCAAAATTTTACAAGTCATGGAAGATTAGATTTGTAGCATGGGCGTACACACCTTAGGCCAATGTGTGGATGCAAAGTAGTTTTAGAATTATGGGAAAATAATATCTGTAGTCGTTTTGGATTTCTAGAAATTAGAAACTCCACGCTCCAAATCTATTTTTTTTCTGAACCATGGTTGCACACGTATATAGCTCCTCCTACAACCAAAGTTCCTTGATACCACAGCTTCTCAAGGTTGCAACATCGGAAAAAAAGATTGTAGAACATAAAACAAGTTGTGTAGTTGTATGTTGTTTTTGAAAAAGAACTTGATTGTCAATACAAGTTTCTTGGTAAATATAACAATCTGTCATCAGGCACACAAATTTCTTTGCCGAGAGCAAATAGCTATTTTCTACATATTACATTTGAAAAAAAAAGAACACTTTCTATACATTCAAGTGGCCAACTATCCCTATGTAGATAATGAGATTTTGTATTACTAGTGAAGCATGATGTTAGATGTGAGACAGACACAAAAAACACAAACCAAACTAAATCAAGTAAAATAACAGCACTTCATATTGGTTCTGCTATGAATTGCAATTTGCTGAAATGGGAGTCCACTCGAGACCACTCAACACGACCACTCTCCCAAAACAAGAATATTTGTAGCTCCTTCTAATGGAGCAAAGAGTACAACTTTTTTTTTTACCTGCAGACACCACAATCCAGAAACTTCTTTTTAAAAAAAAATTGAGCGCGATATTACGTATTATGTTTGAAATTAGATAATGAAAAAAAGGCTTGAAGAGATTTTGTTTCTATTACACTTGTGTACGAAGGAGATTGAAGTTATTACGAAGCTGCACATTTCTTCTCAAAGAAACACACTAACTATACACATAGTTTAGCTATGGATGGTCATGTAGTCACCTCTCATTTTATCATCATGGTTACTACAGCAGCCCTCCTCTCATATTTATGAGGAGGTTCAGGTTACAAAGTTGACATGGACTCTATCCTATACTGCTAAATACAACTCAAGTTCTGTCGTAAACGGACTTGTACAAATATTCAACACAATATCTAACAAACTCCACCTTGGCAAATATTCCACCATCTTGAAACCGTCATGCGTGAACCTCCATATAGACCAGACTTGAGCTATCGCCTTTGCCGCTCTATCAAGAGCTGCTCGAAGAAACATTATCATATCCCACAATTCCAAACTCCGTGACTCCACCTACAACTGTGCACCCTTTTCTTCTTCTATGACCACAATCTCTGCTGAGCAAATTAGATTTCCCTCTTGCCATAATAGCTAACTAAATCTAACACCATGCTCGTGCTGACTGCACACATGATACTGATGCGAACCTCACTATCGCTATCCAAGTCACATATAGGAATTGCCACACTAGCATTGCTCTTCCATTACCGCTACCATACTATAGCGCCTTACACCGTAGTCTCCTGCAGTCATGTCCAACCAGATTACTCCAGTTGCAAGTATAGACATCCGCAGTTCATACTTCCTTCCAGAAGCTTCATGCCCTTCGATTCATGCTTCAGAATTCCGCGCCTTTGCTGATTTGGAAGCACGCAAACTCCTCCCATGCAAACCTGCATCACGAGCTCGCGCCGCGTATCGCCATGCCACATAGAACAACAACCCTATCTACCGGCACGCTCCTATGCCATCGTCGCTGATCATGTCCTTGCCTCTGACCGCGATATGACTAGCCTGTTGTCGCTTGTCTCTCCGCCATGCACCACGGTATGTTCACCCTCCAAGTGAACTATCCGCCAGCCATCTTGAACTGTCCGCCTTGTACCCACGGACTGTTCGGACCTATCTATCCATCACAGGTAGAACACTAGTGAGCTGCTCCACACCTCGACCATGTTAGCCTGCCACTTGACTCTGCCGCTCCTGAGCACCAACTGAATCCGCCATCGAACTCCAATCAGTTGCCTTGCGCGCCACAACTGAATACCGTCAACAGCATCGGCTCGTCGCCAACGAGCCCGCAACACCGGCCTGAGGTCTGGTATGCTGAACACTACCTCTCCTCCTTCACCGGTTGCAATTCTCCATCAGCTTCCGGCGACATTCTGTCATGCCTTGTAGCTCCGTTGTGCACACAACCCTGCTACACTCCCGCACAATACACTTTGTCACCATAAACTGATCCGACCAACATGGCTCATCCCCACACTCCCGCATAATACACTTTGTCACCGTAAACTGATCCGACTAACATGGCTCGTCCACTAGTAGAGAACTGACTTTCGATCCACCCCCTTTTATCCCGGTTTAAAAGTGGCCCGGGACAAAAGGGGGTGCGCCGGGGTGCGGGAATTTGGAGGGGAGCATTAGTCCCGGTTGGTAATTGCAACCGGGACTAAAGGACCCCCTTTAGTCCCGGTTGCAACGGCTAGCGGGGGGCCGTCGGTGGCGGGACCCTTTTATCCCGGTTGGATCCTCCAACCGGGACTAACTTTCCAACCGGGACAAAAGGTGTTTCCTTTTGTCTCGGTTGGAGTTTTTAACCGGGATTAAAACTCATCCCCCACTATACCCCGAGACAGAGACTTTCTTGTTCCTCCAGCCCGAGCAGTCCAGCACATTGATAGAGAGCTGAGCTTCACCTACTCTCCGGTGGTGCCCAAGCAAGGGAGGTGCTGCCCGAAGTTTTTTCCCTCATTTTCGTGGGAATTTGACTCAGCCAACAAGTGCTGCGAAGGTTTGCTACTTCATCCTCGTGTTATGCTTTGATTTATGCTTTGGAGATGGAAAGATTATTTGCTACAATGTGATGATGAAGTAGAAAAATGGAGAGGTATTTTGAGCTAGAATGTGAGGGAGATTGATGTGTCATATATAGTATGCATTATTTCAGTGGTTTAAAAATGATGCTACCTTGTCTAGACGGTTTATCTTATCAAATTCAATATGGTTTTTTAAATCCATACTTGTTGAACTTGCATACCGTGTTCGCCTCGGCGAGGATGTTCTCCGCCAAGCAGCAACGTATGTCAAGAAGGAGGTTCGATTCTACGAGAAAGAGTGGATACGGACATCGTGACCGTGTCCCCTTTTCCGTAGCATCTAACCTCTTTCATGACGAAGTGCGGTGCCGCCCAGCTGAGGACATCCTCGCGAGATGAACACGGTCTTCAAGTTCAACAACTTCTGTAGTGGTAAGGAAAGAATTTTTGTACATAGATGACTTCTGCTACTTGTTGAACTTGCATACCGTGTTCATCTCGCCGAGGATGTTCTCCGCCGAGCAGCAACGTATGTCAAGAAGGAGGTTCGATTCTACGAGAAAGAGTGGATACGGACATCGTGACCGTGTCCCCTTTTTCGTAGCATCTAACCTCTTTAATGACGAAGTGCGGTGCCGCCCAGTTGAGGACATCCTCGCGAGATGATCACGGTCTTCAAGTTGAACAACTTATGCAGTGTTTGGGATTGTCAAGTGTAATCCATTTTCGTGCGTAATACGATGCAGATGGACCGGCATTGGATGTATAATGCAGACAGGCGGAGCAAGGTGTTTATTGATGGCTTGCATTATTTTCTCGAAGTGGCAAAAGCGAACAAGCCAGAGAATGGGTTCGTATGTTGTCCATGCTTCCAATGCAATAACAGGAAGGAGTATTCAAAGGATTCCTGGGGGACTATTCACAGCCACTTGTTTAAATACGGTTTCATGCCTAACTATTTGGTTTGGACCAAGCACGGTGAACTAGGGGTTGTAATGGAAGATGGCGAGGAGGAGGAGGAAGATGACACCATTCCGGACTGGGTTGCAGGCCAAGCTTTTGCAGGTACTACAATGGGCGAGGCTGATGAAGATGAGTTTGCAGAAAATGACCCTACTGATGACCTTGGTCAGGTGATACGAGATGCATACAGAGATTGCGAAACTGAGAAGGAAGCAGCAAAGTTGCAGCGCATGATAGATGATCACCAAAAATTGTTGTACCCAGGTTGCCAGCAGGGCCATAAAAAACTAGGTACGACACTAGAATTTGTGCAATGGAAGGCAAAAAATGGTGTGTCCGATAAGGCATTTCAGGGGATGTTGAGAATTGTCAAGAAGATTCTCCCCGAGAATAATGAATTACCGTCCACAACATATGAAGCTAAACAGATTATTTGCCCTCTCGGATTGGATGTTCAGAAGATACACGCATGCCCTAATGACTGTATCCTCTATCGTGGTGATGAATACGAGGAATTGGATGCTTGTCCCGTCTGCGAAGCCCTGCGGTATAAGATCAGGCGAGATGATCCTGGTGATGTCGAGGGGCAGTCTCCCAAGAAGAGAGTTCCCGCGAAGGTGATGTGGTATTTCCCTATAATACCACGCTTGAAGCGCTTGTTCAGGAACAAGGCGAATGCTAAGTTGATGCGATGGCACAAAGAAGACCGTAAGGAAGATGAGATGCTGAGACACCCCGCAGATGGGGCACAGTGGAGATCAATTGATAGAACATTCCCAGACTTTGAAAGTGAAGCAAGGAACATAAGGTTTGGTTTAAGCACTGATGGATTCAATCCATTCGGTGAGTTGAGTAGTGGTCATAGTACTTGGCCTGTGACCCTTTGTATGTTCAACCTTCCTCCTTGGCTGTGCATGAAGCGGAAGTTCATTATGATGCCGGCGCTTATCCAAGGCCCAAAACAACCCGGCAACGACATTGACGTGTACCTAAGGCCGTTGGTTGATGACCTTTTACAGCTCTCGAAGGAAGAAGGTGTACGTGTGTGGGATGAGGATAGACAAGAGATCTTTAATCTACGAGCACTGTTGTTCGTAACCATCAACGATTGGCCTGCATTGAGTAACCTTTCAGACAGACAAATAATGGATATCGGGCATGCACCCACTGTTTAGATGACACAGATAGCATGTACTTGAAGCACTGTAA